>NW_008593169.1:31814-40534 GCF_000691845.1 Merops nubicus | reverse complement strand
GAACAAATAGAGTTTGTCCCTATCCAGCCTTTGCCAGCACCGCAATGTAATTTTTCTGGTAATTTAGGTTGTAATGGGACAGAGTCTCTTGAACTTCAGAAAGCATTAGGGAATCAGCAGAATGTAGGACAGCAGCAGCAGATTGCTGGGCAGGGGCTCTTAGTTCAAGAACCAGACGGATTAATGGTTGCCACTCCAGCACAGATGCTTACCGACACTCTTGATGACCTAATAGCAGGTGGGTTAAGAAATATACCTATTTTTGCATTAATTTGTGTGCTCAGTTTCCCTCTCTTTCCTTCCCTCCAAAAACATCTTGGGGTTTTCCAGTTTGGGAATACTTGCTTAAGAATAAAGTTCCTGATTAGCGCTATTAATCCTAACAGTGACTTCCAGTTCTAACATAAGACTTTTAAATATCTTTTTTCCAAAATGCAAAGTTTCCTGTAATGGAGACCTATTTTAGCCCTTTTGGCCTCATCTTTTTCTGTGCTTCTTTAAAAAGCTGTATTGTGAGTGATTAGTAGTGCCCATTAGGAAACCTGAAAGTGTGATAGTCCTGTATCTTCTGTAGAATTCTCTATACAAGGCTATACCTCAGTGACTTTCTTCAGTGTAGCAGCCAAGTCTAGAAAAAGCCAAATTATTATCACAAACTTGTCCTTCTCCTTGTTGCTTGAGATGTTGCTGCAGTTTAAACGCACCCTGGAATCCACACACAACCGCTTGGTTCTGTAACGGCACATATTTTCAGGATACCCTCTAAATCCTGTCTGCTTGGTAGATATAACATATGGCAAAAGTGTCTCCTGTTATCTGGATGACAAGCAAAAGTCCAAACATCCTTCCATTGTTGGTAACGGTGTGAAGAGGAATGGAAGTTCCCACACATCAGGTGGTGTGACTCTCTTGGTGGAAAAAGAGGTATCGTTCTAGTGGATTTCATTTAATGGATTTGTCTAGGATTGATGTTTGCTGCTGGAGGTATGTAGGATTTAGGCAGTGTTGTTTGGTCTGCAGTTTTTTTAAATTCGGTGTTTTTTCAGCTTTTTTCCTTTACACCTTTTGTGTGTCCCTCAGCCCTTATTTTCTTGTCTTCACCCTTTATTTCCCTGTTTTCTCTCCCCCTCCTCCCCTCCCCTTCGTAGTCACTGCCCTGTCCTCTTAAATTCATTTCAAGGTTGTAGAAATGAGTGGTAAGACCTTTTACCAGTTATTCCTGTGAACTTTTGGAATGATAATTGCATCAAGCTCATACAAGTGCAGACTACTTGCAACTTTGCAACCTCCCATGGAAACCATAGTTGGTGGAATAGTGTGGTGTGTTGGTCCAGCTCCTTTCGGCTACAGTGTAATTCCAAGGAATCCTCTTGTATCATGGAGACTCAGTCTGAGAGCCCCTTGTCTGGCATGGCGTGCCTCCTTCCCCCACTCTGTGGTGCTCTTCAGAGTATTCAGCTAACACTGAAATAAAAACACAATTGGATTTTATTACCTAAGATTTCTGGAGTACTGGAGTGTGTGAGCAGGAAAATTTTAATGTAAAACATAGTCAACAAGGGCTTAATCTTTAGAGTCATTGCTATTGCTGACAGTTTAACATACCTAGCACAAGACCATGTGGTACATACTCTTTCGTGGGTAGCAGGTGCGTATTACATCCAGCATACTAATGCACTGAAAATAAAAAAGTGTTGCAGTCAGCTGCATGGAAGATGTGTGCTGTTTGAAAAAAGGTTGCGAAACACCAGGAAAAACTTTATTATTGCAAAAAATAATTTTAAAAACCTTGAATAGACATTGGTTAATTTTCTTGAAACTGTCTTACTGGTTTTGCCAAGTAATTAAAAGACATTTTGCTAAGAAATCAGATTTACTCATTTCAAAAATAGACGCAAAGAGCACACTCTTCTACAACTATTGGCAACTCTATTTACAGAACTGCAACTCTAGGAAACTTCAGCTGTCCAATTCCAGAGGGTCCTGCAAAAACGTATTGATATTGCTTTATTGAAATACATATACTTCTGAAATTTGTACAGCTGTTTTACTTCCCCCACCAAAATTTTTCAAGAGAATTAGGTATCTTGCTCACTTTTTAAGTCCAGACTGTAGAGTGACCCCTGCATAAATTATAATCCTACTATATCTCAAATTTATTTACAGTTTCTTTTTAAATGGACATCTGCCTATTCATACTCCAGGTTCTGTTTTGTATTTAAAATGCACTTGACCTTTTTCCACAAACATGCCTATTTGTACTGAATTTCATGAAGGAATTTTGATCAATAGAAACTGATTTTTACATTCATGATGCAGATGCCAGATGTTAAAATGTTAAGATGTAAAATATTAAGGGACTCGTGCTTGGTGCATGGGAATTCTGTCTCCTAGAGAAGTTGCAACACCTGGGTGTGCTGATGAAGTGTCCAAGCCTTTGGTCATGGTACCACTGGTGATAACAAGTGACTTGTGGTTTAGAAGAGTTACAAACATTTTCATTCCAGCTGAGTATTCCAGTTTGTATTGGGTCTACTTGAGAAGAATGGGAATGTTGAATTGGCTTTTTGCCCTCTTCAGTGGGATACTTTTTACTGTTGTAAAAACCAGTGGTGATGTAAGAGGCAATTTTTTCAAAGCCTCAGTTGAGACTAGTTCTAAGGGAGAATCTGCATTTCTACAAAGCCTCAAATCCTTGTTTTGCTGACCAAACTTTGTTGTGGCAACATACATAAATGGAGTATTTATCTTGCCAGTCTGCTGGCATAATTTTTCAGCTGCTAGCTGTTGAGATGGTTGATGTCAAGGTGTGAAGTGCTGGAAGTCTCACTGGCTGTCAGTCACTGGTAGATGTGTACTTGAGTTCCCTCTTTCATAAAGCTACATAAAAGTAGCCTTTGGAAAGTCAAGTAAAACCTAAACATGAAGGAGCTCTTTCCACTCCAGAACATGTTGGTTGAAATGGAGTTTTTTCAGATGTGCGGAAGCAGAAAATCTTGCAACGAATCCTGTCTTTGATGGTGTGGCTTTTTACAGTCAAAATGTTAATTTGGTTTACAAAAGAGAGAGACATTGTGCAGTTTAAAGTGGAAAAGCAATAAATTATTTTGGATCATATCTTCCAGTAGAAGAGGACATTTTGTATCTAGTTTCCATTACTCAGTACACATTTGGTTTCTTCAAACATCTTTTCTTGCATAGTTGGGAGTTTTATTTCAGTTCACACTATGTATTTGTCGAAGTAGATTTCTTAGTTAGCAGTATCTGAATTGAGGCTTTTTTGTTGGCTTAGGGATGAGGAGTTTTCTTTGTTGCTTGTTTCTGTCTGTAGTTGGAGTATTTTTATTGCTGTTTGCTCTACTCAGCTGGTATTTTCAGTCAGGAGGTGGCATCTTGGTGTGCTTCTGTCTAGTTGTCGTCCTGTGAGCTCCTGTTTGTATACTGAAATTCCAGGTGTGTTTTGAGGAACTTTATTAATGGTTATTTGGTTCTAAAATTCTGGTTGTGGTTGGTTATACAGGATTGTGATGTTTTAGTGTAATGATTTGGAAGGTGATATCTGAGTTACTGTATTTTGGATTGCTGTTTGGAGTAAAACTGGTCACTAGGATAATCTGGAGTGAGAAATGGTGACTCATACAGCAAGCTGCAGTTACCAACATCCAAAAGCCTCTGTGCAGGAACACGTTATTGAGGAACTACATGGACAAGCTGAAAGACTGCTTGGTCATGAAAAATAATTGCCTTGTTTGTCCCAAAAATCCCAGTTGCTTTGAGGAAAGGAGAGGTGACATCCAAGTCCAGTATTCATGAACGTCCGTGCTCAAAACATGACAGCAGTTAGGTAGATGCACTTTCAGGCTGCAGTTGCAATCTCATCCAGAGCTGCTTGCTTGACGTTCTGCCAGTACTTCCAGAGTCATACTTGAAACACCAGTTCCTGGCTTCCTTTTGTTTTACTCGTGTTTCCTCTAATGTTTTTTCATAACTTTGGAAAATAGTCATCTGTGTCTCTGGAGACCTGTTTTCAACTTCATGCTGATTCAGACGATGTCCCTTTAGAAAGTTGCAAGCCCTTCTTAAAATGTGGGGAACCTGGATTTTGTCATGTGTAGAATTCTTCTTCTTTTACTGCAAGCTTTTTGAATATGAAGTCTGTGGAAATATCCAAAACTTCTGTCACAAATAGTTATTTTATAAAGATCTGAGGTATACACTGTGAAAATTAATTTTTATTAGTTGGGGGTTTTAATCAGTATCTGGCTACTGGGGTGTTTATACTTCCTGGTGAAAAGACAAAACGCCTGGTCAGTAGGAAACAATCTGCATGTTGGAAAGTTTTTTTTTTTTTTTTTCCATGTTTTTTTGCATAGGATGAAAGCCACACATTTTTCTAGTCCATTAAAATCCTGTGTTGAAGGGTAGAGATGTTGAGGGTGATCGTACCCCGTGGCTGGTTTGATGCCTTCCAGCTGTCCTTTTCCCCTGAGGCTGCTCTCGGCTGCAGACTGTGTTCCTGGGTTAATGCCAGTTATTGAGATGAAAGTCTGCTGTGGGTATGGCTCCTCAGGGAGACTGCACATTAACTTCAGGCAACGTATGACCTCCCTAAAGACTGGTGATGGGCAAAGACATCCCCGACTTCTCTGGGACCAGTGTCAGACCAATGAAGCCATCCCTAGGGGCATAGCCAGGCTGTTCCTGGTGGTAGTTGGCAGAAGCAGAGAGGTGGCTCTCCACTTGTGTCCAGTCTGTAGGACAACCTCATCTCCCTGGATGGGTTTTGCAGGAGGGGGTAGCTGTCCTGCTTTCTATCATTGAGTTTAATAATCCAGAAACAGACTTGGGGAAATAAGAGTTAAATGCAATTGCATACAAAGTTGTATAAATGGATGTTGAAACCATTGTTGCAAGGTCATCTTTGAGTTAAAAATCTCTGTGTTGTATAACTTAGGCTGAGCTAAATCAGCCTCATGAAACTGGCAGTAGAAGCTCTGAGATGTGTTTTGCTCTACCAAGCACAAATTACATTGCTGCTCCATGGGCCTGCTTGCCAGCCACACCAAGGAAATAAAAAAAATTACATTTAAAAAACTCCTACGGTTTTGTAAACTCACTAGTTACAGAGATGGTTAATCAGTGGGTGTTGCACGTGTTTCAAGCATGTGATGAAAATCTAAAAGATGCAAGAAATACTTGGGTGTTTTCAGTCATAGTTGTGAAATGTAGAGAATTGGTGGAACTCGTAACAGCAACACTGAATATTTTACATCAAGGATCCTTAAACTGGCTCAACTGGAGTCCCTCTGCAACACCTGCTTTCTATGCCCAGCACATGCATGTGCTTTTTGTGTTTCTGTAGTTGCAGGATCTGGAAGTTTTAAGCCAGTGTATTTCATGAGGAGGGACCTGATTTAATATAAGTCCTTAACGGTGATTTGGCGTCTTGTATTTTGGAAGAAATAATCTTTAGAAATCCCATTAGTATCTTGCATGTGAGCGCATTGAGCAAAAAAACCAATTGCACTGCATTAATTAATGCTCATCTGCTGCTATAAATGGTAATCCACAGTAAAGCAGATGAAGTGTGTGAGTTTTTATATTTGAAATACTTAATACAAATGTGGTTTGCTCATGAAGATTGTAACGTGAAGCAAAAGTTGACTCTGAATTCAGATACAGGACTTTGTTGCTTAAATGTGGTAGCCAAATGTTAATGCTGTTTTTTGCCTATGTGCTAAGGAGAATGCTTTACTTAAACAACACAGTTGAAAACTTTCACCTCTCAAAATTTCAGTGGCAACCCCCCTTCTGTTTCCAGAATCCAACTGATGAGTCCCATATAAATGATCCAGTTGCACATACATAGTCCTGTAGATTGTATTAGTTGTATTAGTGATCATGGTGAGGACTTACTTCTAAGACTTTTCTGTCTACACTGTTTTCCTATGAGTAATTGCTGGTGTGTAATTTGTCAATGGAATCAGGGAGGTTGAGCTGGGAAAGGTCTGCAAAAATTTCTCAATAAGTCCTAAGCAGGTTTGAAGTCATCCTTCATCTGCCCTAATTGATCAAAACACTCGGACAAAAGCAAAATGCTGCTGTTTGTTTATGACTTTCAGTTGTTAGTTTTCCATCAGCTGCTTCTTCCAGGAATGCTACAAAATCCATGTGTTTTGTAAGAATTAAAGCTAACTAGGTATTCCATCTGATGACGTTAACAGTGACAATACTTGTCAAACCCAGCTGCTACGTTAGCATGTCTTGCTGTAGCTGAAGTACACTCGTGGCAATGCGTGGTTCGTTAGACCTTCCTGCCAAGTAATCCTCACTGAGCCTTAGAGTCATCCGGGCTGTCGGGACTGTTTGGTTACAAAGGCAGGCAGAGGTCTTGGCCCCACAGTATACATGTGCAGGAATGTTTCTCTAGCTTGTTCTGGTAAAGCTTAAATTAAACCTAGCTGAATAAAATCTGATTCTCAATTGTCTTTTTTAAATTGATGTGTTTTTTAAAAAATAAGAAAGTTGCATTCCATAAGCCCATGACCTGTTCTAGATCTTCAGGATGAAATCTTTTACAGGCCATAGATCAATCAGAATAAATTTTAGGGAGCACAGATAGCTTTCTTATTTTTGTTGACTGCCCGCTCCTGTCTGCTTCTCCTCTAGCCTTCCTGGGTTATTTTAACTCTGACATGATTAATGGTGTATGTTGCTGTCAGTCATCTTGCTTTGAAAACCTTCTCCAGAGACCAGGCGCGCACTATTACATAACAAACTTAAGTGGCAGAATGAGACTGTATTTCTGAATATTAGGTTTGTGCTTTAGTGATAAGTCATTTATGTGCTTAGTCTGAGGATATGATTAAACTCTAAGAACGAAGGTTACAATTTGAAAAGGACAACTAATAATCTTCAGAATCTGTCCTTATAATGAACACAGACTAATTAATAAAATTATTTTCTAACTTAACGCAGTTTAGAGACTATTCTTACACTGTTTAACTGACAGAAAGCTGCTTTGCTCAAGACACCAGCTCATTTACTTTTAAGAACACTTAATTTGTTTCCCCGTTACTGTTTTGACATTAGACCATTGCAGTTTTATGGGACTAAATATTTTTTCATATAAACTGCAGCATTCCCAAGAGCAGATTAATAACATGGTGTTACTTTTCAGCTGTGAATAGCAGAGTACCCAGTGGCTCCACCAGCTCCTCGCACACTACGGAATCCCCTACGCCTGAGCCTTGTTCCCAGGCACCAAGCAGCGTGCCCTCGCAGTCGGTGCTCCCCATGTATCCTTCCGTTGACATCGATGCACATGTGAGTAATTGCAGTTGGATTAGAGTGGATTTGTTTCCTGATGAGTTCTGAAAACAATAAAAAAAAAAAAAAAAAATCTAATACTGACTTAAAAATGTTAAAGCTCTCTTAAAATATTTTTTAATTTCTGAATATCTGTTTCTTTTTATTCCCAACCATGAAGACTGAAAGTAATCATGACACTGCTCTGACCCTTGCATGTGCGGGAGGTCATGAAGAACTTGTATCTGTACTGATTGCACGTGGTGCCAATATTGAACACAGAGACAAGAAAGGTGAGCTAAACCATTAAAACAGTATGACCGTGAACTCCAGCTTGAAGCAGTGAATTTCAAATTGGGATTTGGGGTTTTTTGCTTTACAAAATTACCAAAGCTTGCAAAAATGTGGAATTGCCTTCTTGCATTTCATGTGGAAATATTTGCCTTATAAAGCCAGTGACATTGCATACCTTTCTATCTGTATTTTTGCAAGGAAATGCATCTGAGTGGTATCTTTAGCAAATTTGTGAAATACGAAGCAATTTTGTCCGTATGATTCACCCTTTACAAAAGACCATAGCGTACTAAACAGAGTGGCTCATGGGGGTAAATATCAAACCTTGGCTGACAAAGCTAATGGGGAGTAGCTGTCGGGTTGTGTATCATATTGTTCCAAATAACAGAGTTCAGTAAAATCTCAAATCTTCTGAGCTAAGAGAACAAAACCACCATACCACTCACCTTGGAACTCACATTAACCTCTGGCAAAAAGCAGCATGCACAGTGCAGATGTATTTACTTGATGCAGCTTTAGTGAATAGGAATTAAGTGGAAAGCCACGACTTCTCGGAAGAGATAAGTTGCTCAGGGCTTAATCCAAACTGATGAGTGCAAGTACTGTTTCTAGAGCCTTTAATTATATTTGGCTGGAATTAGAGCCTAGATGTGTTAGGGACAGAAGAGGGCTAGGAAAGGGTCTGAGATGGCCTATACCAACAAACTGAGTAAACAAAGTTTGTTTTTTGTTTTGACAAACAAAGTCAGAGTAAGTTGTGTCTAATCAATAGAAGTCATTACAAATTAATGCTTTTGTCCTTTTCTGCTCCTTAATAATACTTTAGAGGTTCTCAAGGTTTTTTTTAACACGATGTCTCATTACTAGGTTTTACGCCTTTGATTCTGGCTGCAACTGCTGGACATGTTGGTGTAGTGGAAATTCTTCTGGACAAAGGTGGGGATATAGAAGCACAGTCTGAGCGTACAAAGGATACTCCACTTTCGTTGGCATGCTCTGGTGGACGCCAAGAGGTACAGATGCGTTTGTCCTCTATGGGTTTGCCTCAGTTTTGTGTCAGGACAGCCCCAGAACCCTAACAGATGCTCTGTTTACCCCCTACCCCTACCCCTGAAAGG
>NW_008593169.1:6195-31516 GCF_000691845.1 Merops nubicus | reverse complement strand
CCACTGCAGCGGCGGCGGCCAGCAGCTCAGCAGCAGCAAACGGAAGAGAGAGAGCAGAAGGGGCGGTGGAAGGGCTGCCCCTCCTGATCCTCCAGCTTTACTGGCTATGCTGGCTGTGGGATGGAATACCCCATTGGTGAATCTTGGGGTCAGTTATCCTGCCCCCTCCTCTCTACAGGTGTGGGGTATTCTCTGCACCCCTCTATGCGGGATACAAACTTAGCAGTGGCCTTGGTCTGCACGCCAACCCCTGGCAGTAACTCTAAACATGAAGTCTTATCACTGCTAAAACCAGACAGTTTACAAAAACGCTGCTAACTTCAGACAGGGCAGTTAGTTAATTAGAAGAGCTTTAGCTAAAAAATAAAATCACTGAGCAGAACCAGCTCTATTTTACCCCAAGCCAGGACAGAGTTTGACCTGGGTTTTGTAGATAGCTGATGATATAATAAATCATCCTTTTCCTGGAAGGTGTAAGTGTAGCTAATTTAAGTCTTTCTCATCTTAAAAGAGGAAAGTGAATTTATTCTTTTCTCCCTTGGCTGTCCCAGTTTTGTTAGTTAATGGTTGTTATAACTTGTGGTTATTTTTCTGTCAGTGTATCCTTGCAAGATAAGTTCTTCTGTGAGAGAGGTAGAGATATTTAATGAATAACTTTATTTACTGAAACTTCTGTTACACATTGTCCTCACTCTCAAAACTAAAAGAGCTGATGCAGGCATACAAGGACAGAAACTGGAGTTTCGTCTTGGCAGTAAATGGTTTTACTGGTAACATACAGGGGTGAGAAGTGCAGATGCAATGTAGGGCATGTTATACTAGTCTCTTAAAGGTTTTTCTTTAGATGCCTTTTTTTTTTCCAAATAAGATTTTTGGAAAATGTCATGGAGATGGCGAAGGGCTCTGTGCCAGACAGGAGAGTGGTATGTTTTGGAACTTGTAGGAATTAAAACAGTTGGCCAAAATTGGAAAGTTTCCACTTTGATTTTTTGAATTGTAGATCCTTAACAGTAAAGGAGCTGCTCACAAATGAAAGGAGAGATCAGTGTGGCCTGCAAACAGCATTACTTATTAAACTACTGAAGTCTTCCATTCTTCTTAATTTTTTTCCCCTTCTGCCAGAATCTTATGTTTCTGGCTTAGCATCTTGTGAGCCAGCCTTTTTTCTGGCTTATCTGATAGTCACCTAGCTTATGTTAGTAAAATGAGACCCACTGAAGTGCAGAAATGTTTTAATCATTCCACCTTTTATGTCTCTTAAGCAGCTGCTGATAGAGGAGAGAAATCCTTCCTCATGCTTGTTCCATTAACATCATCTGATCTGATTTTTACCATGTGTTTTGTTGGAAAATATCATGATACAAATGGTTAAACTTGGCTCAAGTGTCATTTGAATTTAAGTTGTGGGAGTTTGTGAGACTTTATGTCAAACTTAAGATTCACAGGAAGAGTTTCACTTTAAAGCCTTGCATTTTTGATTAGGTAAAATGTGATGCACTGCAACAGCCCCTGCAGATTAGCTGATGTGTTCATCAGCTGCTAAGTCTGTACAGCGTGTGTGTAAAAGTAAAGCAAAAGAGGACAGAAGTCTTCCTGTAGAATCTTATCTAATGATGATGGAAACTGGTAGGTTCAAACATGGGATAACAACCTCTTACTTTCTGGTTAATAGCAAAGGCTGCAATATGTGTTTTAATGTGTGTCCTGTCTTCTCAGGTTGTTGATTTGCTCTTGGCCCGAGGAGCAAATAAAGAACATAGGAATGTGTCTGATTATACGCCATTAAGCCTTGCTGCATCTGGTGGCTATGTTAATATCATCAAGATTCTTCTCAATGCTGGGGCAGAAATTAATTCAAGGTAATGTGCTATGTACACCAGATGAACTGCAGTACAGCAGAGACACTTCTTTGCTGGCTGTGTACTGAGGCATAGGTGGGAATCTCTTGGACTTTCAGACCTCCTTGCAGCCTTTCCACACTGATGGTCTCCTTTATGTTCATGTTATCACAGTGCTTTTGAATTGCCCTCAACTATCACAAGCTTGATGCCCCTTATACCAAAATCTGAAGGAATTATTATTATGATTTGCAAATGTCTTCTTCCTTCTTTCACCATTTTGAGATCTAAAAGTCAAACTATTTCCAATAGAAGCAAATTAAGGAACCAGCCAAAGTATTCCTGGCAGCTCTGTCTGAAGATGCCTTTTTCAGTAAGAGAAAGAAATTTACACAGCTGTGTCTCTTAAGCCTCTTCTTGATTCATATTAAGAAAAGTTACACATATTTTATCTCAATAGAGAAAGTTGAAACCATAGCTGTGCTAGAAGCATTTTTTTTTTCTGAACAAATCAGATGCAGCCTCGATTTTTAGTATGTAGTTTAAAGTTTGTGTTTCAGCCATCTGAACGTATAAAAGCTGAAATTTGCTTATAGATTGGAATTGTCTATTGCATTTTAAAATTGATAGGAGAAACCATCAGAGTAACTACATGCTAGTATTTTAGGACACTGTCAATATTTGTATATATTACATGTTCCTTTCTGTCTTACAAGAAGACATTTTGTTCTTCTTGGATACTCTTACATTTCCCAGAGCATGCCTCTGGTCCTGGGAACTGCATTTTGTTTCTTTCCCCTTAGGACCGGGAGCAAGCTTGGGATTTCTCCCCTGATGCTGGCTGCTATGAATGGCCACGTACCTGCCGTGAAGCTGTTGCTCGATATGGGCTCTGACATCAACGCCCAGATTGAGACCAACCGGAATACAGCGCTCACCCTGGCCTGCTTCCAGGGCCGAGCAGAGGTGGTCAGTCTGCTTTTGGACAGGAAGGCAAATGTCGAGCACAGGGCAAAGGTAAGTGTGCACGTCACCTTTCCTTATGAGTAATTTCTAATGGACAATTTTTCTGAGTTACCAAGTTTTTTCTAATTTTCCTGTGACTTTGAGCCTCTCTGTGCTCAGAGGACCCATTAAATCAGAGGACTTATTACATGTTCTGAAATAAGGTGTTTTGTTTTATTTTAAATAAAAACATCAATGATGATGAATTTATTGAATTAGGGAAAAGCTGACTGGTCCTTCTGAGTTCTTAATGAAACTTAGATTGACTCTTGTTCTGTAGTACTAAAACTTTGCAGGTTTAAGCTTGACATGATACTCATTAATAGAACAGACAGATACACATATTTTTACGTCTGAGTGAAGTCTAGGCAGAAAGAGAATAGTGTTGCTTATAGTGATTCTCATGCAGAATAGATTTCTTGTCTACAACAGAAGTAGTGCAGTCAGACTTTGTAAAGCTTTTGCGTTGCTGTAGAACCCGTGGCTTCAGTACTGTGACTTTCTGTGCCTCTGAAATGCTCCACAGGTCCCATCCTTTGGTACTCTGGGACAGCTTTGTGTCTCCTGCCATAAAGCAAGCTTAAAGCTTGCGTAGACAGCCAGACTGATTTCCCCAGCACAAAGGAATTTTTGGTAACTCCTAAGGCTGCTGAAATAATTGCTGTCTGTCTCCCCCGCCTGCTTCTGGAGTGACTGTGGCTGGAGAAAAGGGGATATGGATAAAAGCCAGCTTTCAAATGGTCAGTCTGGGCATGTTAGCAGCTGGTATAAGTTTATTTAACAGTCTAGCCTGGCAACTAAGTTGGGCCCGGATCAGTCCTTTTGCTAAGGGAGGCTAGAGAAAAGCGATAAAACCAGTTTCTGAGCATTTTTGTAGAAACACTTGCATCTTCACTTGGATCTATTCTAACCTCTGTTTTAGAGATACTGTTATAAACTTTGTTTTTGCTCTTGAGACAGGTATCTGGTGGTACTTAGTCAACAGTTTGCCTGGATTTGTAAAGCCCAGGAGTATTTGGATTGTTTTGTTTCATTTGGGTTATGTTGTGTGTGTTTGTTTTTGAGAAAGAGACTGCTTGCAGTCAGACTCTTAAACCAAATATAAAGAGCTATCTAAAAATTCATTTCACTGTGTAGAAATCAGTCATGTTTTATCTGAAGTATGTTGTACATGTTTCATACTGTGTCTTCCTCTTTGCCACAGACTGGTCTCACACCTCTGATGGAAGCAGCTTCCGGAGGATACGCAGAGGTTGGAAGGGTTCTGCTTGATAAAGGAGCAGATGTTAATGCTCCACCTGTGCCTTCCTCAAGAGATACAGCTTTAACAATTGCAGCAGATAAGGGCCACTACAAGTTCTGTGAGCTCCTGATTAATCGGTAAAAGTTTTCTCCTCATTAGTGGCACATTGGTTCTGTAGTCATATGCCTCTGTGGTGAGGGTGCACTTGTTTGCATTGCCTCACACAACTGAGAGCAAAGAGAATGCAAAGCTCTGAAAGCAGGATGTTGTATCTGTTCCCTGCTCTCTAGTGTTATCCTGGAGTGTCATGCTACTCCAGTGTTCATTAAGCTAAGCAGGCAGCTGTGACCAGAGGTAAGCAGTGTTTGGCTTGGCAGCTCCATTGGCTCTGTATTAATCCAGCAATTCCTACATGAGCATTTCCCTGTTGTCACTTGTGGAGGAAAAGCCTGGGCGTAGCTCTTGAGCTCCTCAAGCATAAGCTTCTGAGCTGCTAAAATGTCAAGGTGCTGCTTTGTCCTGTGAGTAATCCCCACATAAGTGATAGGTAACACAAAGGACCTGTGGCAGCTGGCTGCATAGCTGTGCTGCAGTAGGCTACATTAGGTGAGTGTTCCTTTCTGTAAGGGAGGTTTAAATAACCCCGCTGTCACTACATTGCAAACAGCCGATTTGAGGGTCAGAATTTCTATATCTAGCCACTGAATTTTAGTCATTATATATCCAGTTGTATTTGACCTTTAGTCATCTTACTTCCTGACTTCCACCTTTACTCATACCGTGTTTCACTCGATCACGCTTGTACTTCAGAGGAGCGCATATCGATGTTCGTAACAAGAAAGGAAACACGCCTCTGTGGTTAGCAGCTAATGGTGGTCACTATGATGTGGTTCAGCTGCTTGTGCAAGCAGGAGCAGATGTGGATGCTGCAGATAATCGGAAAATTACACCTCTCATGTCAGCGTTTCGGAAGGTAGGAGACCAACTTAACTGTGTCTCATTCCTAAATGTTTGAAAACAGGGTTTCTCATTTAGTCTTAAATGTATATGCTTCGTTTTGCAAGAATCAAATATAACACAGCAAAATTACTGTTTTGATAAAGTGCCTGCTTTAAAGTAGTCATATTCTGTGTACTTCTCACAGATCTAATTTCTGGGAGACGAAAAACTTTGCTCCATAAACCATGCTAACTTTATTGCACTCTCCGAAATTTTCACTTTTTGGGTTTTCACTATTGTGAGATTACTGTAGTCACCTCCAGATCTCTGCACACTGTATTGCTTGCTTCAGTCCTGCTTTTGAGGCGAACAGAGTACCAATCTGCAATGCTGTAATGTAAGGCTGGATGTAAATTTTCGATTCCTCGTTTGTTGCTGAGTGGGACACTTTGCATAGTTGGCTCTTTTGTTACCACCTTTTCTTCTTGGCAGGAAGAACATTGCTTTGTGATGGTTATGTTGTTGGATGCAAGGAGCATAACTATAGCAGAGGAATTTATTAACTGCAGCTGCTTTGCCTTTAACAAAATATCAAATAAGCATACAGCTTTCTGGACAAAGAGTGATGCTGAGCATGCCACTGCTGTCCCTCCATTGCTTTCAAATAGTTACAGAGGCAACAGTTGGATACTCTGTGCGGTTGCACATTGTACCCCAGCAATAAGTGGACTGAGCAGCAGAGGAATGTTTGCCAGCTTAATACTCAGGTGACTCAGTTCCTTGATCAGACTTAGCTTGTAATCAAACAACCAAAGTTAGCTCTGTGGTGTGAGTGGCAAGAGAGGGAGTTGGGGTGACTACGCTCTTCTTGGCTGTTACTAGAAACATGAACAGCTGCCTCTGCCCTTGTGCCTGTTTTGGTCCTTGTATTTTAAAATGAAAGATTACTTGTGGGAGAGCTTGTCTTTGCCACCACGATGTAGAACAGCAGATGTGCTGTCAACACTGAGCAAGTAAACTACTTTTCCTTTGAAACAGCAGCTTACCAGAAATGTTCTTCGTTGTTTTTAGTCATTCGTGTTGGTCTAAGAGAGACCAAAACTTGTATTTTGATGATGAACATTGACTGCTACAAAATCTTAGAATGGTTTGGGTTGGAAGGCACCTTAACTATCATCTAGTTCAAACTCCCCTGCCATGGGTAGGGCACCTCCCACTAGGCCAGGTTGCTCAAAGCTCCATCCAGCTTGGTCTTGAACACCTCCAGTGATGGCACATCCACAACTTCTCTGGGCAATCTGTTCCAGTGTCTCACCAGACTCATAGAGAAGAGCTTCTTCCTAACTTCTAATCTGAAACTCTCCTCTTCCTGTTTGAAGTCATTACCTGTCATCCTGTCACTACAAGCCCTTGCAAAAAGTCCCTCCCCAGCTTTTTTTGTAGGCCCACTTCAGATACTGGAAGGCTGCAGTAAGGTCTCCCCAGACCCTTCTCTTCTCCAGACTGAACAACCACAACTCTCAGCCTGTCCTCATAGGAGAGGTGCTCCAGCCCTCTGATCATCTTCTTGACCCTTTCTGGTGCAACAGGTCCATGTCCTTCTATTGGAGGGCTCCAGAGCTGGATTCCAGGTGGGGTCTTACAGGTGCCAAGTAGTGGGGGAGAATCACCTCCCCCAACTGGCTGGCCACAATTCTTTTGATGCAGGCCAGGATGCAGTTGACTTTCTGGACTGCCCTTGCACATTGTTGGCTCACGTTGAGCATCAGCCAGCACCCCTAAGTCTCTCTCCTCAGTTCTGCTCTCTGTCCCTACTCCGCCCAGCCTGTGTTTGTGCTTGGGTTTGCTCCAACCCAGGTGAAGGACCTCGCACTTGGCCTTTTTGAACTTTGCCATTGGGCCCCCTTCTCATGCCTGTCAGGGTCCCTCTGGGTGTCATCACTTCCCTCCAGCGTGTTGACCGCACTACATAGCTCAGTGTCGCCATTGTACACAAGAGATCAGAATTTTCTTTGCTATTCTAGGGGCACGTGAAAGTTGTTCAGTTCCTGGTGAAGGAAGTTAACCAGTTTCCCTCGGACATCGAATGCATGCGATACATAGCAACGATTACAGACAAGGTGAGTTTAACTTTGGGAAAAGGCCACCCCTGTCTCTTAATTTCAGTGAAAACGTACATGAGAAATTAAGTATTTAAGACCTGAATGTATGTGTTTGCTCATGTATGTTTGGTTCAGAGGTTTGTTCGCGTGTCCTTTTTAATACAGAACTTAAAAAAATAAACCAGTCTTTAGAGTCCTATTCTGTGGAAACAGTTTGTATGGTTATGAATGCAGGGAAGCTAATCTCATGTTTGCAGAGCAAGCTTCACTCCTCAATTTGAGTTTATTACAGAGGTAGTAAGACAAGTTTCCATTCCAGGATCTGTTGAAAAAGTGTCATCAGTGTGTGGAGACAATTGTGAAAGCTAAAGACCAGCAGGCTGCAGAAGCAAATAAGAATGCAACTATATTGCTGAAGGAGCTAGACCTGGAAAAAGTAAGTAGAGAATTACTATTGTGTAGCGTAACAGTTTGTACTGTATATTAATCTATAGGCTGTATTGCTGCTTGGTGCTTTGTGGGGCAGTAGTTCTTCATCCTGTGACTGTATGTGCTTTCCTTCCTCTAATATATAAAAAATGAAGCATATACTGAGAGTGGCTAATTAGAACTGATTTCTGCTTCAGCCACTCTGTTGTCCTTTTTATGAAAGCTTGGACTTGCCAATAGCTAGCTCTCTTGCATCATTCCAATGCATATTGTGTGTGAGTAAAGGGAGGCCTGCAGTCTTGGTGGCATGATACAGGGGCTGTTACATGCTAGATAAGATGGAATCCATAAACATTTCATTAACTTCTACATGGTGTGACAAAAGAGAGCCTGCAAGCTGCCCAATGAGCTATATGGAGTTGAGCAGATAGTGGGGAAAATTAACTTCTCCTTCACTGAGAATACTGCGAAGTGTCCCAGAGTAATGCAGACGCTTCTTAAGCACTCTTTGTTGGGCTCCTAAAATTCTGGACAAAAGACTTCCGTATTGAATTTTCCAGGTTTCTGACTTGCTAAACACCTATCAGTTCCTTTGCAAAGCTACAGTATAGCATAATTGACTTGTCTGATTCGATATACTTTTTTAAAAGTGGTCAAAAGTGGGTAGCTGTTGTTTTCTGTAAAATCTTTGGGAGATCTTTGAATAAAAGATGTGAACAGTGCTGCAAAAAATATTAATGACGTTAGTCTTTTCTCAAAAAACATTTAATGAGATGATGAGAGGAAATTGATTTTACAATGTTTTTATAATACCTCTGTTTTGATTATTTTGTTGTCATTTCTCAGAACTTTGGAACCCACTAGTTCTGTTGTTCCATAAGGTCTGCCCAGTTTCTCTGTATTGTTCAGTATGTGACAGTCATTCTTGTTCATTGCACTTCTGCCCTCGCTCTCCCACCTCCCCCTCCAATTGCTAGGGAAGATCTGACTTATAATTTAGTCTGCGTGAATTCTTAAAATATGCATCCTTTTCTCCTTTATAGTCAAGAGAGGAGAGCAGAAAACAAGCCCTTGCAGCTAAAAGGGAGAAAAGAAAGGAAAAGAGGAAGAAGAAGAAGGAGGAACAAAAAAGAAAACAAGAAGAAGATGAAGAAAACAAACCTAAAGAAACTCTGGAACTGCAAGAAGATGATGATGATGAAGAAAATTATGACGAAGGTAAAGGACAAGTGTTTCTGTGAACTTTGCACTTGTGGAGGTGTCTTTTTTGCACCATCTAGGTAAGGGAATCTGTTCGAAAGCTGGATTCTCTAGTACTGTGACATTGTTGCATAGCTTCTGCCCTGGTTCTGCCTTCTGCTGTCAGAGTTCATGGCCAAATTCCTTTGTTCACTTTTCCTCACTCCTTTGTTTGCCCCTCTCCCCCGTCTCCCCCTAGTTCTCTTTTTTTGTCCCCCCCTCCTTTGTTCCTAAAAGTCTCACTTCTGGAGCATTTACAGTTGAATACAGTGCAAATAGTCTGACAGCTCAACAAGGAGCATAACTTCAGCTGTAGTGTCTTCTGTCCAGGCACTGATTTCTGTATTTTGTGGGTTTTGATTAAATATCAACTGTTTTTCTTTCAGTGGAGCAAGAAGTTCCTATAGAGCCTCCTAGTGCAACTACCACAACTACAATTGGAATTTCTGCAACTTCAACTACTTTCACAAATGCCTTTGGGAAGAAGAGAGCTAATGTGGTGACTACCCCGAGCACAAATAGAAAAAATAAGAAAAATAAAACAAAAGAGACTCCTCAGAATATGCAGATAATTTTGCCAGATCAGCATATATCTCTAGCACAGCAAAAAGCAGATAAAAATAAAATAAATGGAGAGCCAAGAGGTGGTGGTGCAGGTGGGAACAGTGATTCAGATAACTTGGATAGCACAGATTGCAATAGCGAAAGTAGCAGTGGTGGTAAAAGCCAAGAGCTGAACTTCACGATGGACACGAACTCCTCGGAGCGGCGCTATGCCTCCTTGCTTATCCCCTCTCAGGAAGAAAAAACAAACACCTCTGCTTCAAAAACACCTGTGAGGTGAGACTGCTGTGTTGCTCCCCTGTTGTTTCACAGGCTTTTACCTATGCCAGTGTGAATTTTCTATAGCTAAAGCTTTACACCAGTTGGTACATTCCCAAAGTTCTTGAGAGACTGAGTTTGCTTTATTTGCATAGCTATTAAATAACACTGTCAAATTTGTTGAAAGCAAGCTCTTCAAAATGGTCAGGATACAATTTTTTTTTTTTTTTTCATTGCTGGCTAGATTTTACTACCGCTATAGCAAAACAGTCAGTTTTCTCTCTGTGTTTTTTCAGTACCTTTTGATTGTTTTATGATTTCATCTTTAACTCGTTTGAATTGCAATCTCTTTGTTTTAAGGAGGGAAGAAGTTGATGACTCTGAGCATTTCACCTGCCAGGTTGATAGCCAGTTTGATTTGACCTTGTCAAGCCAGAGGTGAGACTCGAAAGAATTTGAATGTACAGGGGCTGTGTGAGTGGTTTGGAAGATTATTCAGTTGGCAGAGAATGAGCTAATAACTAATAACACCAGTTTGTGAATACGTCATTGGTCTGAACTGAAAAGCTTAGATCCCATCTGAAGCTGTAGTCTTTGCTTGTTTTCACATGTAAGTAGTATGAGTCTGGTTGTCCAGAGTTTTTTCTTTTCCTGCTTTAAGGGAGCAGAGAGGGTGTGGGGACTGATCTACAGAACCCCTGGCTGATGAGAACCCAACTTCAATAAGAACGCAGATATCGTGGGATCGAAAAGAGCAGCGAGAGGGCTGTTGCCAGACTGATTGAGGCACTTGTCTGGGAGTGGGAAGAGAGTCCAAATTTTCTTTTTTTTTTTTGGTTCTTCCTCTCTGATTAAAGTTAGGTGCAGAATGAGTGGATTTGTCAGCCCTTGTGGTTGAGGGTTGTGTGATTAGGTAATCTGCCCTTAGACAAAACGCAGTTTCTCACATTTCTGTGTTCTGACTCCTGGTTAGAAGCAGTGCTTCTGTTAGGTAAAATACACCTAAGAAACTATATATGTAGCAAAATGGGGCTAGTGTATTTTTATTAACTTGTGCAGGTGCTCTTTTCCTTTTGCACTAGGCAGACTTTGTCTGAAAATTATTTCTAAATTTGCTCTTTGTGAATTTCTCTTGTCTTTAATCATGGACGTGCCAATAACAAGGCTACTGTAATTGAAGCTTAAACTTCATAATGATGCCTTTTTGAAAGCATACCTAGACAGTTTGAGACGAAGCATAAAAAAGTTTTTAAAGTCTACTCTGGAATCGATATTCCACCATGGACTTAGTTTTTTGCTGGCATGCAGTTTCTTATTCTTTTTGCCTCAGTCTTACACTTATCTGAGGACAAGTAAAGTTCTCCATAGAACTTTCAAATGCCTGGGGCAGGTGTATTATCAGAGAGCTAGAACTTAGTAAGGTAAAGAGAGAAAATGCTGCCATTTTAAAAGGCATTGTCTTTAAAAAGGTATTGCTTTTCATGTAGTGGGTACATGTAGGTTACATAAATGTGGAGAGATCTCTGAAGTCTGTATAAACTGTCGTATAAACAGTTCACTTGCAGGAAGCCACAATGAACATAAAATGCTCTAAAGAATGGAGAATAAAATGTGTAAATAAAGCCTTGCATATAGTATAGAGGAGGAGTGATAGCAAGGTAGCTGAAGTAGGAGGTCTTCTGTAAATTTTCCAGCTGTGCCAAATATTTGCTGGGTGGAATCATGTCAGGCTAGTTTTTCAATGACTTGTGAAGATTGCTGGCCTGTGTTTCAGTGCTGCAGATGAACTTGGGAGCTCTCAGTGCTGCTTTTTTTTATCTCCACATAGATCAGTTAGCCTAACAAGAGATGACCTGCTCTCCCTTCTTTGTACTGTTTGTATCACAGTATTATTGCTAGAGATGTATTAGTACAGGTAAAGATATTTGGGCCTGTGCTTCCAAATTGATGTCACTGGGACTTAAATACACCAATATGCTCACATATTTGTGCCTCAGTTATCCATTCATAAAATGGGAGGTGAGGTGTAGAACCACTTTACATGAAATATGTAACAATAAGGGCTGAAAACCTGATATTTTCAAGTACTTATTACTTACAAGAAAGAGACATTATTACCAAGCACTTTTTCTTAAAAAGCTATTGAAAAAGAACAGAGCATAGACATGTAGTCAGGATGTGCTGAAGTGGCTGTGTACCACCTCTTATAAACTACTTTAATCTGGTATGTAGTGCAATCTTTACTGCTTCTGGTATTACTTCATTCAGTTTAGCACTCGATTTTTTGGAGCAGGGATACAGACTGTGGACTAAAAGTTTAAAAACTACCTGTGAAGTCACCCTCTAATTGTTCCAGGTAGAAGATAAAAATGAAAACAATTAATGCTAGTAGTTTTAAACTCTGGAAGTGTATACTGTAATGCTGTCATTGTATTCTGTAATTTGTAATCAATACATTTCTATTCCTAGACTTGATGGTGAAAGTCATTCAAATTCCTTGTCAGCTACTTACAAGACTGTTTCACTGCCTCTGACCTCTCCAAATGTAAAGCTGAATCTGACTAGTCCAAAAAGAGGCCAAAAAAGAGAAGAAGGCTGGAAAGAAGTGGTTAGAAGGTAAAGACTTCAGTTCTGTGTTTAAGAACTGTCTCTGAGATTTTTAGCTTGTAAATTATTCTCACATATAGAATGTCCAGTAAGCTTATTTAATTGTACAATTAATTTCTAAAAAAATCCACCCCCCTTATTCTCATAATGCTGTGACAAAAAATTGTAGTTCTAATTTGAATTAAGTGCTGACTTAACATCAATATGACACAAATGTTTTGGCACGGGGGTTTTCTTCTCCTGTGACTTCAGTGGAGTGTAAAGGATGTGGGAATTAGATCACAGGGAGAGGGAGCAGATGGCAGTGAAAAGCCCCTACAGCAGATGACTGCCTGCACACAAACTAAAGGCAGGATTAAAGTTAGTAGAGTAGAAGAGAGGTGGATGATCTCTTTAAGGCTAAAATTCTTTGTGCTTTGGGTGGTGACCTCAACAGCTGATTCCATGAAAAACTTTGTCACCTTAAAGTGAGTGCTAGAGGGGCAATCAGATTTAACAATTTTCTGCAAAGCTAACTTTCCCTATGAAAATATACTGGGTTTTATTATATGGCCATTAACATGCCAGTATCTTTTCTGTAACCTTTATGAAGTCTACTGGTTGTAACTAGAATTTATCTGGCCTTCCTGGCTGTGTTCTCTTTGTCAAAAAGGAATACAGTGAGATCATGCAAGTGTCAGATGCTTTGGGTGCATTTATGTGTTTTGCAATGATAGTGACCAAATATGCTCATTTTGGAGAATTTGAAATATGAAAATTTAAGCTATGAACCCTTAGAGAGTTGGTTCGGTCTCTGCAATTTGTTGTGTTTGCAAATGGGGTTCTCCACTGTGACATGGCCTTGCTGTGGCTGCAGGCTGCCCACCACTTGGTGAGCTGTGCAGGTATGAACCCAAAAGAGGCAGCTGACTTTTTCAGGGCTGCATACAGACCCCACCACTGATCCTGGAGTTCCTCCATCTCTCCTCCTGGGTCTGTTGAGTCTCATAGGCTCAACTCAACTGCTCAGTTGGGTATTGTCTGCTCTTCTGCTGGGGATGGTAGGGTTCTAGAGATGGCATCCAAAACCTGACCTTGCTCATCTCTGAGGAATCAGGCCTTGTGTTGTAAAGAACATGTCCATAAAGTGTTTTGCATTCGTGTTTGCTATGCCTTGACTGATGGAAGCATGTGTCCTGCCAGAGAGCTTTCTGTTGTCTTTAGATGTGTAGGCAAATTGCCAGGAGCTGCATGCCTTCCTCTCCCAGAGTCTCTCCTGGTCTCAACAAGAATTTTCTCCTCTCACCATAAGTAAACTCTTGACTATAAGGGGTATCTATCAAACAAGTAACCAATGAAAACGTCCCTTTTGCCCTTGACAGGCAAGTAGGCAGAGTTCTGAAAGACCCTTCCCCTAGCAACACTCTGCAGCCAACACCAATTGAGCAATTTCAGCTGCAGAGAGGAGGTCGCTGCTGTTCGGGAGCAAAAAGGTCTGTGTGGGCATTTCTCAAAAGAAAAGCCATTGAACTTGGTGGGTGATGGGGGATGGGCATTGGGGTGAGCTCTTCTGGAGGGTGATGGCATGGGGGTCCTAGTGGGCTGAGGTGGAAGCAAACCAAGCTACAGTTAGGAGCCCTGCGAGTAATGTGGGCACATCTTGAAAATTAGTGATGATGCAGGCTCTAGTTTGAGGGGGGAGTGTTTGGAATGTCTGGCTCGAGAGAGGAGCCTTGGGGGTGCAGGGGTGAAGAAAGCCCAAAGCATGAAACAACCTTGGGAGGAGAGCTGGGTGCATTCTCCGAGGACCAGGTTTCTGGGGGTGGGGAGGGTTGTAACGTGCTCTTCTGACAGGAGAGGGTGGAATAAAAAACACCTTGGCAAGATGAGGTGATGGTTTAGAACACTTCCATGTATTTAGACATGTTTAAAATAAAAGGGGCTTCCTTTAAGTCCTGTTAAATGAGAAACATTTTCCCGAGCATCACGTTACGTAGAAGTTTCCAAGACTGGAATAGCTCGTTGAAGCTGGCAGCCGTTTCAGGGGGTGGTGGTGATGATGTGTGCAGTGTTCAGAGGTGCCTGCACTGTAACACAGTGGTTTCTGAAGCCTCACTGAATCCCTCATAATAGTTCAGTATTGAATGGTTGCACGTCGCTGGCAAGCTTGAAAGCTGTGTGTGGGCTTGAGAGGTCCAGGCTTTAAAGTCTGGGGACAGTGGTGGCCCAAAGAGGCCTTGGCTGGGGGTCTGGATACAGGCATAGCTCATGTTCAGAGGCTTCACAGTACTACTAGCTTGCCCTCACCCACCGATACCATGCGAATTAGAAAAATCCTGAATTTACTTACTCTGTAACAATGGGTTACAGTGCTGTGCCCTGACAGTGAGCCTGCTTCTGGAAATCCGTGCTGCCTTCACAGAGGCTTCCAGCAGCTCCTTCAGTCACGGGACTGTAGAATTTACCCTTTGGCCATCTACCATTGTGTAGTGTCACGAATAAACTTTCAGATCTCAAGGTCTGAGAGAGGTGGACTAAAAGGGTTATGAATACAAGTGGTGAGCCTATCACTGGGAAAACACTGGAAAAACACTTTCTCTTTGCTATAAATGATAGGCTGATTTAGTCTGATAAGATAAGGACATCTCACTTTGAAGGTACACAAGACAAAATCCAAAAGTGTTCCTGAAGCAGTGTGAGGCACATAACGTCTCTTTTGCAACAGCTGCTTCTGGAGAATCTGTGTCAGGTACTGGGTGCAGGAGTTATAGAGAGCCTCCAAAGGGTGAAGAAAACACGAGCAGAAAAACACTTGCTGCCCTGAAACTTTAGAATATTGCTTCAGCCACCTGTCAGATAGCAATGGATTTTGATGTGCTTTTCAAGTCTGAATACACTTCACAGATTTGTGATCTTTGTGATATAGGTCAAAGAAATTATCTGTCCCAGCTTCTGTTGTATCTAGAATAATGGGAAGAGGTGGGTGCAACATCACAGCAATTCAAGATGTCACTGGTGCCCATATCGATGTTGATAAGCAAAAAGATAAGAATGGAGAGAGAATGATCACTATAAGGTACAGTATCTAGAAATTAGTCTTGAATTAGTCCACAATGTCATATATTAAATTTGCTTGCTTTTTAAGTTGGGATGTGTTTAGCTTCGTGGCACTAGAATGGAAGATACGTGAGTGCTGCCAAGATATGCTGAAGGTCTGCTTCTTCAAAGATAATCCTTAAAATATGCTAAAGTCAAGAAATAACTTACGGGAGGAAACATGCAGTACGCTTGTGAATCAGTATAAAATCGGGCTTACAGAATGTTATGCGAAGTGGGGGTTCCTTTTGCAAAAGATAAATATGTCTGTGTTTAATCTAGGGGTGGCACAGAGTCAACACGATATGCAGTGCAACTCATCAATGCCCTTATTCAAGATCCTGCCAAGGAACTGGAAGACTTGATTCCTAAAACTCATATAAGAACACCTGCTTCGAGTAGCAAATCAATCCATGCAAACTTTTCATCTGGAGTCAGCACTGCAACCGCTTCAAACAAGAACTCCTTTCCTCTTGGAGCATCGCCCCTGGTCACATCACAGTCATCAACACTATCTACTTTCCAGCCTACTAACAAATTAAACAAGAACGTCCCAGCAAATGTGCGTTCATCTTTTCCAGTGTCTCTTCCTCTAGCTTATTCTCATCCTCATTTTGCCTTGCTGGCTGCCCAAACTATGCAACAGATCCGACACCCTCGCTTACCTATGGCCCAGTTTGGAGGAACTTTTTCACCTTCACCGAACACGTGGGGACCATTCCCAGTGAGACCAGTTAACCCTGGCAGCACAAACAGCTCTCTTAGGTAATCAGAACGGGAACGTTTTACAGACGGAGTCTCCCGGATTAGCTACGTCTGGTTGTCCCATTACTGCCTCTTCTGTAGCTACTTCCACCCAGCCGCTGTGTGTAACCAGCAGTCGGACTCCCTCCTCGGTCAGAAAGCAGCTGTTCACCTGCGTTCCCAAGACGAGTGCTGCAGCCACAGCAATCTCCACTGTGACAAGCACCTGCAGCACTCTGCCTTCTGCTTCCTCGGCCCCTGCAAACAACGGGCAAGCGCCCGCAGCGTTTCTGCCATCCAGTGCTTCACAAACGCAGCATGCCACACTCAAAGCGGACTCTTTCTCAGCAGTATCAGCACCCAAAGAGAAGGTGTCAACACCAGACCAGCCTGCTGCAAATGCTTGTGCCCCATCTTCAGTTGTAAGTAGCTGCAGTGTGCCAGCTAGCAGCAACTCGGGAGTTGCCGAACCTCGCCTGCCGAGCAGCCCTCCACCACTAAATAATGTCCAAGATGAAATACTGCCAACCAGCATGTCAGAGATTAATCCTTCCATGTCGATGCCTTTTTCATCCTGCTCAGAAACAGCTCCTTTAAGCTTAGAGTCACCCAGGTCAGTTGTTGCAGATAATCAGGACAACAGTAACTTACATCAAGTAGCTGTACCAGCACCTCGAGTTACTCACAGGATGCAGTCCAGAGGTTCTTTCTATCCAGTGGTACCAAATGCAAATCTCCATCAAGATCCTCAGTCTATTTTTGTTACAAATCAAGTCCCTTTGACGCCTTCTCAAGGTCCACCTGCTGCAGTGCAGCTTTCATCAGCCATGAACGTTATGAACGGTTCACAGATGCACATTAATCCAGCAAACAAATCATTGCCTCCTACCTTTGGGCCAGCAACACTCTTCAATCACTTTAGTAGTCTTTTTGATAGCAACCATGTGCCAGCTACCCAAGGATGGGGAGACTGTCCGCTCTCTACCCGTGCAGCAGCTGACCCATCTTTCACTGTTCAGTCGACCTTTCTGAATAACTCTGTGCTAGGACATGTGGAAAACGTGCATCCGGACAACTCCAAGGCTCCTGGTTTCAGGCCACCTTCCCAACGGGTTTCAACTAGTCCTGTTGGTAAGTCATTAAGACCGTGCACTAGACAGAATTCTTTCTCCAGCCATTACAGTTTGATCATCTCAAACTGACTGAGAAGTGATTTGGTTATGACAGTTAGATAAAAGCAGCATAATGAGGATGGCCTGTTTTTCCCAAATGCTCTTTAAAATGTTGATAATTTTTTTTTCTCTTTTCTTCAGCTTTTCTAGGATGTTAGGTGTTGGGAACGTTGCAGACATTGCATTGTTTGTCCTCCATAGGAAACAGGAATGCTTCCGCCTGTTTGTAGAGTTCAGAGTAGCTTTGATTTTAGCTTTTAAGTTGGATTGGAACATAGGGAACTTCTGACAGGTTCTAGCTGAAGGAGTGACTGTAGTAATTTTTCTGAGACTCCAGCTTGACTCAGTGTGCATAAACTCTCTTTTTGTCTCTTGATATGGCTCTGGGATTTTAATAAGCTTATGTTGTGCTTTGGGAAATGGGTGTGCTACTGCATGAAGTGTTTTATTACAAAGTTACTATCCTTCTGCTGTTAAGTATAGCAGTTCAAGCGTATCTGTATTTATTTGAAATGGGTTAGGAACGCTCACAATGAGCTCCTTGTCCATGGTGTGCTCTGTGTAAAGGAGATTAGCATTATCTTATTGTTCAAACTATGTTGCAGGCAGCTGGCTGCACCCAGTTGCCTGGAAGAGACTCTCAAGAGGTCTAGTTTGTGCTGCACTGTTCTCCCCTTCACTCTTGCTCTAATGGCTTTGTGGTGCCTTGAAGCTGGGGTAGCTAGAGATATTTGCTTTGAACTTGTGATTTCCCCCACAGTGTATGTTAGGTATTTGGGCCAGTGATTCAGGACCTGAGTGCTGGGTTGGGACCAGTCAAGTAGCTTGACTTTCAGAACAGAGGAGAAGGGGGCATTTGAAAGACTTGGTGGTGAAGAAAGGTGATTTTCAGCATTCCCATTCCTCTCAGTTGATGTACAAACGTGCAGGACTTCTGAAAACCAGAAGACTTCTCTCTGGCTAGCTTTAACACAAAACTGGGGTGCTTGCTATGACTGTAGTTTTCTCAATAGTTTAGTTTGGGTTATATAGCTCTGCAAGGAGAATGAATACCTAGAGCTCTTGTGCTGCATTCACTCCCAGGTCAGTAAGCAGAACTGGGTGTAACTAGGACTGCGGAAGGTGACGTATCTGGACATCGCTCATCAGATAGGTTGCTAGTAAAAGAATTGCCTGACTCTCTGTGGCAGACTTCAGAAGCACTTCACATTGCCTGAGCTTTCTTTCTGCAGTGGTCTAAACTGGGAGTTGGCTGTTGTTGGAATAATCCCTGGGGAAGAAAGCTTAAGTCAAATGAGATCTGCTGAGTTTTCCGATGATTGCATTCTGCATATAAAAAGACAACTGACAGGGACTTTCCATAGCAGCAAAACATTTTGCTCTTCCCTTATTCTGAGGTCATCCATTTCTCCTTGGGAAAAATTTATTGGTCCTTTGTATATCCTTAAAGGGCTGTAAGTATATAAAAGGTAGGCTAAATCTGTTTCTTCTCTGAGATAGCAAGGTTAAGTAGATAACTAAGGAGAGCTCATGTGGTTGACTTCACGAAGATAGATGTGAAGTGCTCAACTGGAGTGCAGAATTATATGAACAGAAAGCATTTGTTCTGAGCTGGAATTTGATTAGGCTGAAATGAAGAAAAGGTGCAAATAGGTAGATGTGCTGCTATAGTTCTGCCTGGCAGGAGGTAGTTGGCTAGTCCTTAGTTGATTCCTTTAATGTCGTTATACTTAATACTGCTTTTGATCACCTTTGTTTCAGAATCTAAATTGGTCTGTCATGCAGGAGGATGGGGGGGCTAGGGGAGCCTGGGGAGAAGGGAGTATATCAGAGGTGTGGTAGTGAGGAAAGGAGTGGGGGCAGTAGGCTGAGGACCTCTCCAGTGCCTTCCCTTGGAGCGCAAGTGTGGTCCTATGGCCTGTGCACTTACCTCATTCACTGGCTTTTCCCAGGGGAACAGACCTTTCTGCTTAGCTCAGCCTCTGAGTTGGATTGAACTGGGGACCAACTTGGCTGTTCCCATAGGGTTTGGTGGCAGGTTTTGCAAGATCTGGGGAAAAGGGCCAGTCACTGCTGGGTTACACTTTGGCCAACAGCAGTGAGATGGACGAGGATGAGCCTGGGCCTTGCCGGTATATATTTGTGTGATCAGAGGGAGTAGCAATGGCTATCAAAGCAGGTAAACATCAATCCTCTCATCTCTGTGGTAACTGCACCTGAGCAGAGTGTCTTTTCTGCCTGACTTGCACAGTTGGGCTGTGGCAAACTTTTCCACAAATCAAGTTCTCTTGGTAATCACCTTGAAGCTGATTTGGTGGAGACTTAACATAATTTGATCATGCACTTAACCAGCTTTATCTTAACAATTGGCTGCCTTAGAGTGGAGTTTGATTACTCTGCTTTTCCTGTTCGTGGGTGAGCTCAGTTGCAGCTTGCGTTTTCTCCTGTTTGTGTCTTTGAGGCATAGATGCACATGCAGATCCCCACACTGGCTGTGGATCTGTTCTGGATATGATGTTTTTCCCTCACTTTTGTCTTTAGATCTCTTGTCCTAGCAGCTCACAGATTGAAGGCAGACTTAGCCCAACCAACTGGGGTGGCTGTGGAGAAGACAAGTCTTATTTCTTACTTTCCTGTGCATTTTAAGAAGGGGTTTGAGACCTTGCTTACATGGCATTAAAAGGTATCACAGACTTGAATTATGCCATCTTAGGAAGCAGCACATGAGTATGAAGTTGCATGAAATGGCTGGGCTCCTTGCTGTCACAGAGTATTGTGGCTGCTTCTCTAAAGGTGGAGGTAGCTCTTACAGTTAACGAACTTCTGCAGAAATCCCTGGAGCCCTTGATAAGCTGAATTTTGAGCAGAGTTTGTGTGAGATGGATACACCGGTCTCAAAAGCTCAGTTGTATCTTCTGAGCGTGATGAAGAGTTTGAATTCATGGCCCAAGTAACTGCAGAGTGTGGTATTGCAAAAAGCTTCAGTATTACAAACCCCAGTTTTGTTGGTAAGTACATAAATGGGAAGCTCATTAGTGAAATCATGATTCTATAAGTCATTGTTCATAGAAGCCATTTTTAATATTGAGCAAAGGTTCTTTTCACTTTTTTGAAAGTCAAGATAATGATAAAAAGTCTTCTTTACAACCTGAAAACTGACTACTCTGTATTTGTGTACTTCTGGCAGTCACTTCCTTCGGCCTGTAGAAGATACGCAGCAGTGCTGACATGGTCTTGCCTGTGCAGTCATTGCACTTTGAGATCTGTGTCCCCCAACCTACCAAGCCTTCAGAAGACACAGCTGGGCACCTCTCTTCTGCAGAAAGGCTGTTTTTGCCATAATCTCTGCCTTGTTTTGTTTAGGAAACGAGCGGTCTCCATGGGCAGCAGCAGCTCTATTACCCCTTCTATATGGGGCAGAGACTTGGAATCTTTGGTGGTTTGTCATCAAACTGGAAACTTGTTTTTGATGTGTGGTGGAATAGGTCACTATAGGGGTGTTTGGACTATCTCTGAGTTTACTTTGGTGGATGGAAGGTTAGCAAGAGTAGGTTAGCATCGGTAGTTCCATGGCAGATGCAGAGGGAGGACCCTCAGCTGGAGGTGCTGCAATCTGATGATGGTTGGCTCCGTGCTGGAGGCCAGGATGCAGCAATCAATCAGGCAGCCTGCACAGGCATTCGCATCCTCCTCACAGCCATGGAGTCTTGGACTTCGTGGTGTGACAAACCCTGAAAGATTGTTCTCCCACACTCAGGTTCCCTCATCCGAGTGGCTGATGTTCTCTTGGTGGTGGTGATTTATTTCTTCTTGTCTTGTTGTAATGGAGACTTCTCTATTTCAATCTTTGGGGTAGGGCTGGTGAGAAAAATACCTCCTTCAAATTCAGTGAGTCATTTCTGCCCACATAAACAGGTTGGATCTGGTACTTATGGAAGCAGTGAATCAGGTTAACTGGGTTGATGATATTGGGGGGGGAAGACCTGGCTTTCAGGAACGTATCCATTTGATGAAAGGTGCATCTTTAGTCTGTGACCTAAGGTATTGTCTGTCACCACTGCTATTTGCAGAGTGCTGTGGTGTTAGTAGGTACAACCTTTAACCTTGCTCTGCAGCAATGTAGGCTGGTCCTGGTTGTGGTCATTTTAAAACATTTAAATGGTTTTGAAACTAGTTTTGTTTAATAGGCCCTTGAAACTAAACCCAAAACTCAGGTGATCATATGACCATGCCTGTTTCTGCTTTCAGGTAATAACGTGTGATAAGAGCTTTTAGAACATTTTAGAAAAGTACTTGAAAGCTTTGGCTTATTAAACAACTGTAATTCCCCCTTGCTAATAATTTGTGGGACTTTGAACTTTCTCTCCATCTCTCCCTTCCTCTCACACATTCCTGTAGCAAGCAACCCCCTCACCTATTGTGCTGTGCATTGTCAGCCCTGTTTCTCTGGACACAGCATGCTCTGACTGATCTATATGTGAATATACCTATAGGATGGCAAAACCTGTACTGCACCAAACCACTTCCCTGGTGCCACCTTCCTCTGGGACTTCCACAGGGCCCTGTATCCATGTTTGAATTGGGTGGCTTTATTGTAAGCAAAGAGCCTTGCCACTCTCAGATTTCCTCCTTTGCCCTTTCTGCTAAGATAATTTCTTTTCAGCAACCAAAGGGATGGCTGTTTCTGTTAAAACTTCAGGCCAAAACAGAGAGCATACAGAAATGCCTTCTGTTGGTTTCAAAGGGAGAATCGTGCACCTGTAAAATGAACTTACCATGTGCAGATACCCCCAAAGGTTATGAGATGCTTTAATTCTATTTGGAGTACTAGCTCTCTCTGGTGCTTTGAAGCAGGTTCCCAAAGAGAGATATTTAATCAAATTTATGTTTATTTCAGGCTTACCCTCTCTAGATCCATCCAACAGCTCTACAACTTCTTCTTCAGGTCCTTTGACAGGCTTTTCAGCAAACATACAAGGAGCACGGGTTTACCTTCAAGGGCCAGCGCCTGTTGGGACTCCCAGCTTTAACAGACAGCATTTTTCACCACATCCTTGGACAAGCGCAACAAATTCATGTAGGAACTTCATGGGTCTGTCTTAGTTAACTATAAATTCATAGCTATTGTCTTTAGTAGATTTGTAACTTGAGGGTAAATTACCCAGTGATGCACAAAATGCTTTCCAATTGCTTTTAGCAGCTGTGAGGATGGCGTGCATATACCAAGCTATACTGTTTTGTGGGTTTTTTTTCCATGTAAAATACTGCTAGTTGTAGTAGCATTACTAAAGGCATATTTAGGAAAAAAAAAAAAAGTGTCATAGGCTCTGAGAGGAGAGGGCATGAAGCTCTGATTATGCCAAGCTAAAGATTCCCCTCTAAATAATATGATTGTAATATTAGGTGAAAATGGCATGTTTGCCATGGTTTGAAGTCATATTGCCTTTTTTTCTTGTTTTATTCCTTTTCCTTCCCCTCCCCCCCTTGAATTTGGATTCTGGAATTATTTCATGTTACTTAAAATGTTCCAAAAATCTTTAAGCATCATCTGAGTTAACAGTAGATTTTCCTAATGGGAAGAACATGGAAGTAGCTTTACAGAAAATATGGATCTTTGATTCAGAATCTTAAATTAAGAGGCTGTTCATGTCACTGCATGCAACTTCATTGCCACTCTGAGCTTAAGAACCAAAATGTTTAAATGAGTGCTCAAAAGAAGTTGGATTTCCCAAGAAGAGTCAGTGATGCTTCTGACGTTGTTGGTCCTTAGGCTGTTATGTTACATGTGGCTTTGGGAAGCAGTCTAATTTATCTTCTGCTGGAAGTGGTGGATACTAAACCCAGGCTCTTTAGATAGTTACGGTATTTTGGCTGATGTTTTCACCTCTTCATGAAACTCTTCCATGTTTCTTATTCTTTCTTGTAATTAATTTATATGTACTGCTGTGTCATGAGAGTATCATGTGATTCTGATGGCTGAAAGCATTTGTGTTATAATGTCGATTTTTAAAGTTAAACTCCGAACAGAATTTCTGTGAAAGACTTGAAGAACGCTTGCCAAAAAGCCTTTAAAACTTATCATGTGGTTTGAGGTAATATTGGGAGGATAGAGCAGGTAGCATTGATGCTCACTAGCTTGTGTGTTTTGTGTGTAATTAAGCAAGAGAAATATTCTTTTCAGCAGGTGAATCTCCTATTCCATCAGTTTCCTCAGGATCATCTTCGCCCCTTTCAACCGCCTCCGCACCTTCTAACTTGGGCCAGCCAAAAGCGGGTAATGCCAATCCAGATCGGAAGGTGCCCCCGCCCATTGGGACAGAGAGGCTTGCTAGGATCCGGCAGGGAGGATCTGTCACCCCTACGCCCTTAGGAACCAACTTCACCGCCCCTGTCGGTCACAGCGGCATTTGGTCCTTCGGAGTGAACAGTGTATCTGGTAAGTCTGTTGTCCAGCCTGAGGTAGCCTAAAGAAACTTCGGGGGCCTTGTGGAAGTACTATGTTTGAAAAGAAAGCTGGGGAGGAGAAGTAGAGCTCCACAGTCTCTAATCAACTTTTATGTAGTACCTGCTGAAGGGAAAACTGGCGTCAGTGCTGGGAGAGTGGCTATCAATGAAAGCACTGTGGTTTTTCTCTCCTAATGTAGGTGATTCTCACCCAGCTTAGATTACCTTTGAGCAGATGCTTGTAAAGCCTGAAAAATTTTTGAAATTCAGTTTGGAAATTTCATATTAAATCTATTGAATGTGTCGTGGCTTGGGGTCAGGTCTACCCACAGAACCATAACAGATGCTCTCTGTTAACCCTCTCCCGCTGCCCCCCAAAAGGGATTAGAAAAGGAAAACAGCTTTAATACTGCCACTAATAATAATAGTAATAAAGATAATAAAATGGAATATGTACAAATATGTCTACAAAACCAGTATCAAACCCAACTCCCCCCGACGGCAACATGTCACTGTCATCCCGCGGCTGGGGAGCAGCCCCCGGGGAAGGGTCCCAGGCTGGGACCACAGACAGTGACTGGGTACAGGAGCTGGGTTCTGGAACTCAATTCAGGAACACAGGACTCAGGCTCAGAGGCAGGATGGACAGAGTCCTTCTTGGATGCCAGCTACTGCAGGAGCAGCAGAAGCAAGGAAGAAGATGGAAGGGTTGACGGAAGGGGTTGCCCCTCCTAATCCTTCAGCTTTTACTGGATATGAGGGATATGGGGTGGAATACCCCATTGGTGAATCTTGGGGTCACTTCTCTTGTCTGCTCCTCCCCGCAGGTGCAGCTTGTACTTTCTGCCCTCCTCCTTGTGGGATCCAAGCTTAGCAGTGGCCTTTGTCTGCACACCAATCCTGGCAGTAACTCTAAACATGGAGTCTTATTACAGCTAAAACAGGCAGTTTGCTGCTAACTTCAGACAAGGCAGTTAATTAGAAAAGCTTTGGCTGAAAAGTTAGAATCACTGAACAGAACTAGCCCTGTTCTACCCTAAACCAGGACAGAATGATACAGAATTTTAAATGTAAACAACTTTTATCTGTGAAGGGGGTCCATTTCTAAGTCTGACCCATGGCCAGGCACTTGCATCCAAATTTTTACCTTGCTTTCCTTTAACATGTTAGTTATGGTGCAGCTAGTGCATGCAGAAGCACATAACTGTGGATGCTGATTTTTGCATTGATCTCCACATGACTCTTGAGTAGCATGGGCGAACTTCTGTTCCAGGCAGCCCCAGTTTCAAAGGAATGACTTTGAAACAGCTGACCTTTTACATTCAGTTTCCTGGTAGTTTTTGAACCTTGTGGAAAGGAGAAGCAGCATTTGAGGTGTAAAACTTTTCCACTGGTAACTTTAAAGACAATTGTGTAATAGTCCTGTATGGGTTATATTTTTCAGTGGAGCCCTTCATACTGTGGTTAACTTCATGTCTCAACATTGCTTTGTTTTTTCAAGAAAAGCTTGTATGTATTTAGACAATGATTGGACATTTGTTGGATCTTAATTGTTCTGCTGTGGGCACCTGAAACTTGCAATTGGTGGTAGTCCCTGTTATCTTCACACTTGGCTGGAGGATGAATGTATGTGCAGGTGGCATGTGCCTGGACAAACTTGCC
>NW_008593169.1:0-6164 GCF_000691845.1 Merops nubicus | reverse complement strand
CTTTCCCTATTTTTCCCTCTGCCATAAGTAACTTTTTTGTGTGTTCCTATGGTATGCAAGAGGATGTGGGAGATGGAGGGGAAGGAAGTGTGTGTGGTCAGCATTATAGAGTGTTGCCTACTGCATCTTCCCTGTGAGAGGCCTTGGTGCCACAGGTAGAACTTGTGTGTTTGCATGGTTTAGGCTAAAAACTGCAGCAGGTTGTGGAAAGTCTGCCTTTGCTCTGAGCAGAGCCCAGAGCCTCTGCAGCTCTAGGGAGCCTTTGGATGTATGTAGGTCTGTGCAGCTGCTGAATTCTGCTCCAGAGTATCTTCAATGACTTGTAATCAGCGATTTTTGATCTGCTCCTTTCCAGAAGGCTTGTCAGGTTGGTCTCAGCCTGTCATGGGAAATCATCCAATGCATCAGCAGCTGTCAGACCCAGGCACATTTTCTCAGCATCAGCCAATGGAGAGAGATGATTCTGGAATAGTGGCTCCCTCAAATATTTTCCACCAACCTATGCCAAATAGTTTTGTGGATTTTTCTAAAGTAAGTTACAGAGATGTTGGATTTAGCCTATAAAATAACCAAAGACTTTTTATTCCTTGTTCTGCTTATTTACACTGTATGTGCGTGTCTCTTCCACCATTGCCTGCTGCACCAAGTCCTGAACCTCATTTCATCCCAGTACAGACTAGAAAAGGTGCCCAAATTTGGTGATGCATTTAAACAAAAGGAGAATTTGTAGATTGCAGATGTCCTCTTGACAAGTAGCTGAATGCCTCCAGTTGCTCTCCAGTGTTTCCTTTCTCAGAGGCTCAGTTGTCCTGAAAGGTTTAATAAAGTTTGCTCAGCTCGAAGCTCATTAAAAGTGCTTAATGCCCTTGGTACAAATCGCACCCATCAGCATGACGTGCCTTTCTTAAGGAGGTGGCAGGATGAGAGTACCTGGTAGGTCTGTGCCCTGTATGTTGACACTGGCAAGTAGCTTGAAGCAGACAGATGTAGCCAAGCCATGGTCAGCTCAAGCACCACTGGAGGAATGACCAGGATGTTGTGCTCAACAGCAGACCAGTTTGTTTCAGAAGTGCCTGTAGCACATGCTCTTGGGATCTTCTGAATTGCAGAGCAGCAGTCACTCAAACACAATGGTCATCCTTCACAGCTGCTGCCTTCTTCACCAGCTGTGCTTTCTTTTGGCCCTGCAGGGCCTGCCGATCTCCATGTATGGCGGCACTCTAATCCCCTCGCACCCTCAGCTGGCAGATGGGCCCGGAGGCCCCCTCTTTAATGGGCTCCATACTCCAGATCCCGCCTGGAATCCCATGATCAAAGTTGTCCAGAACTCAACAGAATGTACTGATGCTCAGCAGGTAGTATGGCTGCCTTTTTCCACCTTCCTTACCTGGGGCTTCTTACAGTGTTTGGGTTTCATTATGTTTGGATATGTGACTTTTTTTTCAATTCTTAGATACTGGAATTGAGATTGATTGCATGACTTTTCCCCTACAGTGTGTGTGTGTTCATGGAAAAAAATGTATGGCACTATGTGTACCAAACCTTCCAGGTAAAATAAGCATTTCAAGACTGCTCAGCCAAGCTGACTTTGGTTTTGCTCAGCCAAGTTGACCAAGACTTTTTTTGAAAGTGAGAGGGTTTATATCCATACCCAGCATCTTGCAGTTGTCAGTCAAAGTTTGGCCAGAGCTGAAGAAGACTCCCAGCGTTTGGACAGCGTGGTTGTCTTTTAGGGGCAAGCATTAAGCTTGTGCTCTAGTGGTTAAATGCTCTGTTAAAGGAACCTTGATCTGTTTTTGTAATAGATTTGTCTTTTTATTTCTCACTGTAGATTTGGCCTGGCACCTGGGCACCTCACATTGGAAACATGCATCTCAAGTACGTCAACTGATTTAAAGGGGTCTATCCTTTTTTAGCCTTGTTTGGGAATCTTTATGATCTTGAAGAACCCTGGGGATTTTTTTAATGTGCCTAACTAAGCAATTTTGTCTGGGCTGTAACAATGGAATCTCAATTGCCCGTTGTATAAGAACAAATTGATTTACCTATACAGACTGATTCTGTTATCTGGTTGGTTTAGCCATTTTGAACTTAAAAATCAGATTAAACTAGTGCTTCTGGCTAAACACTACTGAACGCTCCTTGTATGCAGCACAGAACTAGCTGATGATGTGATTTCAACCTTGTAGGTGGTAAATACATGTATAATTGTTTACATACTTAAAAGGAGAAGCTGAGTAAATTCCATGTCATATAGTGGCTCTACTTTACGTAGCCTGTATCAATGTGAACTATTTACCGGAATATTCAATAAAAGGCAAACAGTATTTATAGGTTGTGTGTGAAAATTGTGGAAGAGGCTATATGTTGTCATGTGATGCATTTTTTTTTTCAAGGTCACGTATTAGGACATGGATGCAGTTAGGGTTTGGGGGAGGGCTTTGAGCTGTGATATGAGGTGTGCTGAGTCTGCCCCCCTGCCAGTTGTTAGCCTTTTATTTTTTGTGCGTGTGAACATGGTTGTGCCTTTTTTTTTTTTTCTCTCTCCCCCCTTCTGTGTTAACTCTTTCCAGGCGAGTTGTCTGAGAGATCAGGTTTTTTTCAGGAGCTGGAAATAAGGGCTGTTGTCAGTGTGGCACCTGATGGCTTCTTAATTTGCAGAAGGGAAATAAGTAGCTCATAGGTAAATGCAGGATTTCTTCCCCAGACTCGTTGTGATCAGCTGCCTAGAAGCAGAGACCACTTCCCACTAGAGAAAAACGACATATATTAAATTCTAAGCTTCTTCTAACCCCTTGAAATATGCTAAGAACTCAAGTCCTTCCTATGAGGAAGAAGGGGATTTTTGCATACTGTTTAAAATGAGGGTTCATTCCCTACCCAGATGCAGAAGTTCTCCAATTTTTGCACATGGACCATGCTTATTTCTGCTTTTGCTCAGTGGTGATGCAGTAACTATAGTGAATATTTAGTCCATTCCTCAAGCAAGTAACTACAGTGCACATAGCATTCAATCTAACAGACCATTTTTGGTGGTCTCTCAAAGCAGATGAAGACTTCTCCACTTTCTCCAGACACAATGCTTGCATGCAGCAACAGTTTCCCCAGGAAAAAGCATGAGGAAAAACCCAAAGTGCACAAGTGATAGCAGAGTACCACAGGCAAATAAACCTCAGAAATGCTACTGGATGATATATTCAGATCTTTTTCCTGGTATTTGAGGATTGCTTCTGCCCCTCAGTAGAGCAGACACCACAGGAAAAACACTAAATATTCAGCAGTAATTGTATTGAAAACTGGTGGTGTACTGCAAGATGTGTTTGCCCTTGGGGCCAATTGAAGGGGCAGGGTGGAGACACCATGTTCTCACCCATGTGGGCTCCATGACTGCCACAGGCACGGCCACCTCCTCCTGCCCCATCCCAGGGAGCTGCTATCTCCCTATCCTGGAGGGCTACAGCTCCACACTGGGTGGCACTATCTACTCCAGCATGCCAGGGTGTAAGATCCAGCATGGGGATGGGGTCGTCCCTTGAATGGAAAGGTGGCCTCAGCTACCCCATCCCTTCCTAATTTAGGCATCTCCTTCCTGATCAGGTCCCTTCCTGGGCTCTCCACCTTGCAGCTTGGTCCCTGGGGCCATGGTCGCCTGCTCTGGGCACCAGATCCAGACAGGCCCCTTGGGGTGGTGGCTTCCCTGGCAGCCCAGAGCTGAAGTGGAAGAGGGAACCCCAAAGCTTTGTAGGAAGACGCTGCCAGAAGTTAAGGCCATCATTGCCCCACAGTTTGGGGTGGAGCAGGCAAAATGTGGTGCCTGTGCCACTGGGGGCTGCTGGCACTGTGGGGGTAGTGGGTGCAGCACTGGCCCTTCAGGGGTAGGTCACGTCTGGGCATGGCTCGCTGGAACTGGGGGAGGTGCGGGGGGTAGCACGAGAAGTCTGCTCCTGCCCGAGTTCACCAGCCCCAAGGGAAGGTGCTGAGGCAGCACAGCTCCCTCCAGGGGCACCCCAGGCCTGCCCTTGTCCCCCCCTTCCAGCCGCATGCTGAAGCACTCTGTTGAGCTGTGGGGCAGCTCCTGTCCTTTGTGGGCTGTCTGCAGGGCAGCGCGCACCCAGCCCTGAGGTGGGCGTTTCGGCCGAGCCGCAGGCACACGCCCTGGTGAGTGCCTCTGAAAAACTCATCTGGGGCTGGGGAGCTGGCCGGTGTGGCACTGGGAAGTGCCTGCTCTGCACAGGTGCTCCCAGCTCACTGTGGAGTCTGGTGGGGATCAGCCACCTCCGGGCAGGGTGCGCTGGGAACCTACCTGCTGCCCAACTCTTGGGCCGAGTGACCCAGGGCTGGCCCTGCCTTCTGGCCAGCATAGGAGGCAGCTGCCACAGGGCACCTGCTTCAAGAGGGGGGACCCCGAGTGCTGTACCCTGTCAGAGCTCCAGGACCCTCAAGGGGAGGAACCGTGTGGGGAAGAGCTGCTGGGACAGATGGGTGTCACAGTCGGCCATGTGGGAAGGGCCACAGGTGCTTGGAGATGGGGGCAGCCAGGGGCCAACAGTTCCTGACACCCCCCCTGCTTTTGGCAGGTACCCGCATCATCTACGACCACAAGTTCCTGCTGGAGGGCAAGAATTCACCCGTGGCCAGGACCCCTCCCTGCTTCCTGCCCCAGATCCCAGGTGTCACATCCCTGGCCCAGTCCAGCCTCGTCAAGCTGGAGGAGCTCAAGGAGCAGAATGAGAGTGAAGAAGCCATGCCAGGTGAGCAGCCCAGGGCCACAGCCCTGCCTACACACTACCTGGGGCACAGGGTCCTGCCGAGCCGTAAGACCAAGGGAAGATCTCGGGTCAGCCTTGGCTCCATCTCTTGACCCCTTCGCCTCCACGTTTCTCCCAGGGCAGCTGCCTGCTAATTCTGGCCCCATGTTCCTCCATACCCTTGCAGATCAATACCAGTTTGAGATGGACATCTGAGTTTCCAGCTCCCCATCTCCAGGCCATGGCTGGGCCTGTTCCTGGGCCTTGTGGAGGTGCTGGCACCGTGACCAGCTGGATGCAGCCCTCTCTGATGCTGGGGATGGACGTGACACCTCAGGTTCTAGCACAACTGGCTGGTGCAATTGCCTAGGAGCTCATGCTTGATCAATAAACACCATGAAACTCTGTGCTGATCTGGTGCATCTCTATGTTGGGGCTCAGTTGGGTTCTTGGAGCACCAGGAAGGGGAGCTAAGAGGAGCTGAGCCAACACCAGGAGCCCTTCGAGGGTGCAGGGGACCTCCTCCTGCACGGAGACCTTGCAGGCGGCGAATGCCAGGCCTTGGTGTCTGCTCTCAGCCTCGGGAGGGAGCACCACAATGCAGCCCTCTTGCTGTCCAGGGTAAATGTTAACACCCTGGGTTTACCTGACCTGGTGGGCATCATTAGCACCATGATGTTTCTCCCTAGATCTTCCTGTTGCTGAGGCCACCCAGGTCTCTTGGGTCCCAGACTTGAGTCTGAGCTGTGCCAGAAGAGGCAGGAGCCCAGATGGGAGCATAGGCTGTAGCTGCAGCACAAACCCCAGCCATGCCAGGCTTCGGGCTGGTTGAAGGTCAGCCTCCCCAGCAAGCCTAGAACTCCTCAGGGGCCGTCTCTTGCAGCAGAGCTGGGCCTCGTGCCTGCTGCTGTGGCCTGAACGGCCACAGGCAAGGCCAGAAGGGGCCATGCTTTGCTGACTGGTGCAGCAGGGAAACGTTGCTGCCTGCTGGACCTTGGTGACGCTAGGGATGCTGCCAGGGGCACATTCCTTCCCTTCGTGCCTTCTGGGCTGGGACCATTCTACCACAGTGAGAACCCCTTGGCCAAACCTGAAGCTCCCCAGGCTTTGCCCAGCAGTCCTGTCTCCTGCTGCTCCTGGCAGGGAACCGAAACCCTGGAGCATGGGCTCTGGCCAGGGGTAGGTTAGAGCTGTTTATTAAACATCATGTAGTGAATCACCATTAAATGTCACAATGATTAAAATCCCCTTTCTTGGGTAAGAAGTGTGAGGCAGAGGCGGTGCCCGAACCCCCTCAGGCAGCGGAAACCCTTCGGCGGTGGCCCTGGGCACTAGCTGCCCTGCTCACAGTCTGCAGACCTGTCCCTGGCATCAAAGAGGCCCTCCGGGCCAGGGCCAGCCTCGGCGCTGCCATCC
>NW_008593168.1:0-799 GCF_000691845.1 Merops nubicus | reverse complement strand
ACCATACCATACCATACCATACACCATCCCATCCCCATCCCCATCCCCGCGTACCAAACTCTGCACCGACGTGTCACCCCCTGGGCAGGAACACGGGTGGGGACAGAGCAGGGGGGAGACAAAGGGACGGGGCAGGATGGGAGTGGACAATGAGGACATGTGCAGGGCAAGGGGTGGGGCATGAGAAAAGGGGTAGGGCAATGGGGTGGGGCATTCACCAAAGGGTGGGGACTGAGGAGGGACACAGCGAGGGACGGGGTCTGGAAAAAGGGGCGGGAGAAGGGAGGAGGCGGGGCCTGAGGAAAGGGGCGGGGCCTGAGCACAGGATCACAACAGGACCCATGTAGTGAGGAGAGAGGGGAACTAGGGACATGGCAAGGGTGACAAAGGAAAAGAGAGGGGACAGAGGGGACATGGAGGAGGAGCTGGGAAAAGAGGACACAATCCACTAGAGGAGAGACAGGATAGCAGTTGGAAGAGGACAGAAGGACATGGGGAGGAAGACAGAGGGAAGGAGACGAGGAGGAAAAAAAGGAAAAGGTCACAGACAGGAGAAACTCACAATACAGAAAAGAGCACGGATAGGAGAGAGGAGCAGTCACTACATGACAGGTGGAACTCGAGGCTGTGGTCCAGCAGACAGGAACATGCTGGAATGAACACTGGACTGGATAATCCCACAGGTCCTTTACAGCCATGCTGATTCTGTGATTCAACTTTGAAGCAACCAGAAGGGTTTTTTGGGCCCCAATTCATAATCCCCGCCTCCATTTCAAACCTGGCAGCCCCAGAGGGCTGC
>NW_008593167.1:1732-1949 GCF_000691845.1 Merops nubicus | reverse complement strand
CAGGAGCGGATCCCTCCGCTTGGGGGAAATCCAAGGATGAGAGGATTATCCCGAGGGTAATCACCCCGCCAGCCAAGCTGCTGGAGCAACCAGCCCAAAAATAAGGCTGCAAAACAACCCCCGGGGGGGGGAAAAGAGAGCAGCCACCTCCTCTCGCGAGAAGGAAACCACCAGGGGGGGTGTGGGGAGGGGATTGAGCAACATTTTTGTTTCTCTC
>NW_008593167.1:0-1606 GCF_000691845.1 Merops nubicus | reverse complement strand
CCCGTTGCTCAGGGGAAGCTCCAAGCCCCCTCCCCGGGGTTGCTGGGATCTATCCGGAGGGGGGCTGAGCAGGGTGCCCCGCCCCCAGCACCCCGTTTTAGGCTAAAAATACCCCTTGTGAGCAGCTCTTCCGCCCCTGCGAGGAGATTCCCCAGGGCTTTGTGTGTGTTTTCTCTCTGGGGGGGAGGGATTTGGGTTATTCTGGAGTTTTACAGAGCTGCTCCCACGGCCTCAGGCTGAGACACGCCCCGTGGGGCAGGACAGCCCCACACACAAACCCACCCCCGGCAGCCGGGAGTCAAAGCAATCAGCCTCCCAGGAGTTAATTAGCCGAGAAACTCCCCAAAATGAAGCTCCAGTGGCAGCAGCAGAGGCTCAGGGCTTCCTGCTCTGGGCTAGTGTGAGCCCTGGCTCGCTTGCCCCCCGCATCTCCCTCCTCCTCGGGTCACAGGCACTTCCTCTGTTTCTTTTCACTCGGCCTCCCAGGAGTTAATTAGCCTAAAAACTCCCCCAAAAGGAGCTTCAGCGCCGCTGACAGAGCCTTAACCCTTCCAGAGGCATAACACTCCCTCCCCTGGGCTACCACAAGCACCAGCCCACTGGCCAACCCTCCTCTTCACACATCTCCCTCCATCCTCAGTCTCAACCACCTCTTCCTAGGAGTTAATTAGCCTAAAAACTCCCCCAAAACGAGCTTCAGTGCCACTGACAGAGCCTCAATGCTTCCTCCTCTGGGCTACCATAATCACCAGCCCACTGGCCAAGCCTCCTCTTCACACATCACCCCCATTCTCAGTCTCAATCACCTCCTCCTAGGAGTTAATTAGCTGAAAAACTCCCCAAAATGAGCTTCAGTGCCACTGATGGAACCTCAACGCTCCCTCCCCTGGGCTACCACAATCACCAGCCCACTGGCCAACCCTCCTCTTCACACATCACCCCCATTCTCAGTCTCAACCCTCCCCTCCGAGGAGTTCACCAACCCAAAAACCCCCCCTTAAAACAACCCCTGGCACAACAGACAGAAGCCCAACGCTTCCTTCCCCGGGGCCAGCCCCAGCCCCAGCTCAGTGGCCACCCCCCAGCTGGCTCCCCAAGCCCTCAGCTCGCTGGCCAAGCCCGTTTGGCACCAACCCCAGGGTTTGGCCGGGAAGGAGCCGAGCTGGGGCCCACTTACCAGCAGCGTTGGCGATGGTGAGGGGCAGCCCCTGGAGCTGGTGAACCTGGATGCCCGAGGCTCCCAAGGCACTGAGGTTAATAGTCTGGAGGCCCGGCACGGAGGAGAGCTGGGCGGCGTTGACGGTGACGGTGCCGCTGGGCAGGGAGGCGATGGGGGTGAGGGTGGTGCTGGTGCCACCCGTCTGCCCCAGGGAGACCCCCTGCATGGGGGCCAAGGTGATTGTCTGCGCCTGGGGGTTCTGCACCTGCAGGTTTTGGAGCTGGATGGTTTGCCAGCTCACCTGCCCGTTGGGACCCACCGTGGGCGTGCGGATGATGATGGGCCCCGAGTTGGGCACGGCTTGGAGCTGGAGGTTCTGCAAGGCGTCCTGGGAGATGGCTTGAGTGGCAAAGGTCTGGCCGGAAAGGGGGGTGGTCTGGAGGGCTT
>NW_008593166.1:0-3738 GCF_000691845.1 Merops nubicus | reverse complement strand
ATGCTGGTGGCCTGCTTGGCCACCTGGACACATGCTGTCTCATGTTCAGCCAGCTGTCCACCAGCTCCCCCAGGTCCCTTTCTGACTGCCAGCTTTCCAGCCACTCTGCCCCCAGCCTGGAGCATTGCCTGGGCATGTTGTGACCCAAGTGCAAGACCCAGCACTTGATCTTGCTAAACCTCATGCAGTTGACCTGTCTATTGATCCAGCCTGGCCAGGTCCCTCTGCAGAGCCTCCTGAGTATTAAGCAGATCAACATTCCTGCGAGTAGATCAACACTCCCACTCAGTTTGGTGTCACCTGCAAACTTACTGAGGGTGCATTCAATTCCCTCATCCAGATCATTGATAAAGATGTTAACAAGACTGTCCCCAAAACTGAGCGCTGGGGACACTGCTTGTGACCAGCTGCCAACTGGAGATAACACTGCTCACCACGACTCTCTGGGCTTGGCCATCCAGCCAGTTTTTAACCCAGAAAAGAGTCCACCAGTCTATGCCATGAGCTGCCACCTTCTCTCGCAGAGTGCTGGGGGAGATGGTGTCAAAGGCTTAAGTAGAGTGACTTTAGATTGAGTTTTGAAGATATATGGTAGTCAAATTCAGGAAGTTGGAAGCGTGACAACACCACGGATGTGGGTGAGATAAGCACATGTGAGACTGCTGTAAGCTAATGACATTAATCCCTAAATCACACTGGTGCAACTAAAACAGTGATAAGCAAAAGCACCCAAGCACATCCCAGGCTCTGTGGACACACATAAATCAGATGTATAAATGACTGTAAGTGTATAACCCATCTCTACAGAACTTTTCCCAAGATTCTCTCTGTAATATTTCTTTGCTCATCTGGTTCTGCTAAGAAAGCACCAGAGCAGCACTGAGCCATTCTGCCAATATTATTGTCCCCAGGAAGATGCTCTCTGAGAGGTGACAAGAGCAAACACTTGCTCACAAATTATAAACCCTCACCAGCTTGTCAAGTCAAGGAGGCTTCAGGAAGGCCTTTTTTAGTACGACTTTCCCTCAAACCCTGCAGCACACTTGGAGAAGAATAATGTAAAGGAGACACACGGGCAGAAGTAGACAGAAGAGCCTCAGAGGCGAAGAGTAACCTCAACAGAGAGCAAGGAAGGAGTCAAGCAGAATGTTAGTGACCTACCTAACGTTGAAGGGCAGAGAGGATCTCAACAGAACTGTTTTTTATAGACAGGAGAAGATCAAGATTATAGTTATAGTTCAGAAAAAGATTCTGGCTCAGCTTCTTTCTACGCTATCTAACAACTATTTCCAAAAAATCCCACTGAAAGTTCATTACAGCCCATGTTCTCCTCTTGACCAAAGGATACGACATAGCCAGCGGGCAGCCAGTGGCGGGGCAGGAGAGGAACCAGGATCCCAAAGCCAACCAGTGCAAAGAAGAGGTACAGCAACCAGGCAATAATCTGGAAAAGGTGCAGAGGCCAGCTCCAGCCATTCCTTCGAGCGCGTTGGACCTGCCCCTCGGGAACAGCTTCGCCCAAATTCTCTGGAGCTGTCTTATTAGGAGGCTTATTGCAGATATTCATCTACAGAAATCAAAAATGGAAAATAAAAAAATACATGAAACAAAAATATTGTGACTGAGGTCCTGCAGAGGTAGAGAGAAAGTTGGAGAGACTAAAGTGATGATGTATCTAAGAAAAGACTTAGAGCTAGGGCAGGGAAGCGTCATTGAATCATAAAGTTTGGAAAAGACCTCTAAGATCATCAAGTCCAACCATCACCCCAACACTACCATGACGACTAAACCATGTCCTGAAGTGCCACATAGTGAGAAGGGGTGGCCCACTGGAGATGTGGTCTGGAGATACAGTTTCACACTACACAGCAACCAAGAACAGAAAGACTCCTTTGTCAGCATCAAAGGAGTTGGGAAGACTAGAAACTGAGATAGGTGAAATTTAATGGCAAGGAAGGGGAAAAGAAGGAGGAGTTACTCCAGAACACAAGTACAAAGCAGCCTGTTGCTAGAAGAGCAGGACATAAAGCCACATCTGCAGGACATCCATGCAGAAAGCAGCCTGACTACTCAGATGTCCCACAACATCCGGACTCCTGGAAGAAGACAAGATTTAACTGCACAGATGAGTCACGAACCATAACCTGAGAAGTTCCTGACATTTATGATTCCTGTTTGCACACCAGCTACGAGGTGAGAAGTGATTTCTCCCTTTTTCTCGCTTTGTGTTGGCTTTCTAGTTGTTGCTTTTTGCTCGCCACGGAGCCAGGATGAGCTTTTTAACAACAGAGAGCTGGGCTCCACTTCATGGAAAACTCGAGGGCAAGAGATCCTGGGGAGTACAACACAGGCAGCAGCTCAGAGGCAGGATGCAGAACTGGCATGAAGAAGCTCTGCTGGACCTGAGATGCCTCAATGTACCTTTGCACCGTGCTCACTGCTCCTCAGTAACTAAGGAGGATGTTAAATTAACATCTAACAGGGATAAGCACCTTCAATTAGTCTGATTAACTTGAACACGAGCATGCTGAAAGAAAAAGACGAGGTCTCTAGCTCATTTGTGCTATTTTTGATAGTTTTTCCAGGACCCAAAAAACACTGGAAGGCATCAAGTGTGCCAAGGTGCTGAGAGAGCGAGCAGAATGATTCTGATCTTGGTACCCCAAGAGTCCCACATCAGCTCCAGGCAAAGGGCTGGAAATGTCTTTTGGGGTCAACCAGTACAGAAGCAGTGGGTAAGAATATAAATGAGTGTAATCTTACCAACAAGCTGCCTGGAAAAAATATGCTTAACTTCAGACTTTGAAGAATCTAGCAGTATCTGCCTGCGTTCATATTTTAAGTTGCTACACGGCAACTGGCTCATTAACGGTGAGAAACAGCTACTAACCACGTACCACTCTTTTCATTAGGTTGTTCAGAACTTGCCTGTGCATCCCTTAGAGCCACCCGCTACAAAAACCGCTCAAATTATTTAAAGACACTCCCAGGTTTCTCCTTTCTCTAAATCAGACTCTGGTCAGGGAAACCAGGCCCACCCAGACCCTTGAAGCTCTGGTTTGCCTCCAGAGTTTGCTGTTTTATAACATCAGGTGGTTTTAACATTATGCTATTTAACATCAAAAACTTTCGTGCAATTCATAAGAATTTTTGACATGGTAAACTGGGACCAAAGCTCATGTAAACTACCTCCTGGCTGAACTGTCCCTGAGGCTGCAGTCACAGAATCCCAGGCTGGTTTGGGTGGGAAGGGACCTTTCAAGGCCATCCAGACCAACTCCCTGTAGGGAGCAGGGACATCCCCAACTAGAGCAGGTTGCTCAGAGCCCCGGCCAACCTCACCTGGAATGGTTCCAGGGATGGGGCATCCACCAGCTCTCTGGGCAGCCTGGGCCAGCGGCTCACCACCCTCAGTGCCAAACATTTCTTCCTGCTCTCTAGTCTCAATCTCCCTCTTCTAGATTCAAACCATCCCCCCTTGTCCTGTCACAGAAGTCTGTCCCCAGCTTTCTGCCAGGCCCCTTGAAGTCCTGGCAGGCCCCCAGGAGGTCTCCCCAGCTGGAGCCTTCTCCTCTGCAGGCTGCCCAAGCCCAACTCTCTCCTGCTGGGCTCCCAGCAGAGGGGTTCCCCCCTCCGGGGCCGGCAGGGCCCGGCCGGACCCAGGCTCTCCAGGAGAGCGGGCAGCAGCCCGGGCCGCCCGCTCTGCGCCGTGCCGAAGCCCAGCTTCCCGCGTTCCTC
>NW_008593165.1:3174-3490 GCF_000691845.1 Merops nubicus | reverse complement strand
TCCCAGTCTCCAGACGGAGACTTTTCCTGGTTTTTTTTTTCCCCTTACCCTCATTATTATCTAGAGGGGTTTTTTTGTGTTTTGTTTTGTTCTCCGTAATAAATTTTTGGTTTTTGGATACACATATATACCTGGTCTCAGCATTGAATCATTGAGCGTGGTGAGGGACTTTGATTTGTTTCCCCCCCCTGGGAGGTGAGCGCCACGTGTGTGTCTCGGCCTCAGTTTTTTTCCCAGCTAAAGTCACAAACATCCTGACCCAGTACCCCTTCAGTACCGGTTCGTGACACCAGGGCCGAGTAGAGGGGTACGAGGA
>NW_008593165.1:0-3011 GCF_000691845.1 Merops nubicus | reverse complement strand
CATTTTATTCCTCCTGCCCAGGTGCAGGACTCTGCACTTGTTCTTGTTGAACCTCATGAGGTTCCTCTTGGCCCAGCTCTCCAGTCTGTCCAAATGTCTCTGAATGGCTGCACAGCCTTCAGCTGTATCAGCCAAACCTCCCAGTTCCATGTAATCAGCAAACTTGCTGAGAAGACACTCTATACCATCATCGAGGTCATTAATGAAGATGTTGAACAGGACTGGACTCAGCACTGATCCCTGGGGGACTCCACTAGTTACAGGTCTCCAGCTTGACTTGGCACCATTGCTCATCACTCTTTGGGCTCTAATTTATAGCCAATTCTCAACCCATCTCACTGCCTGTTCCTCTGAGGCTGACTGGTCTGTAGTTTCCCTGATCTTCCTTTTTACCCTTTTTGAAGACTGGAGTGACATTGGCTTTTCTCCAATCCTCAGGCACCTCTCCCATTTGCCACGATCTAGCAAAAATGATGGAGAGCGGTAAAGTGTCAATGTCAGCCAGTTCTCTCAATACTCTTGGGTGCATCTCATCAGGACCCCTGGACTTATGTGTATTCAATTTCCTTAACTGATCACTAACCCAGTCTCCATTGGCTAGCAGAGAGTCTTCCCTCCTCCAGGCTTTCTCTCCCACATCCAGGGTATGGAGCTCACAAGGACTGGTCTCAGGATTAAAGACCGAAGCAAAGAAGGCATTCAGCAACTCTTGCTTCTCTGCATCCTCAGTTATCAGGGCTGCCGCCTCATTCAGCAGTGGACCCAGACTTACCCTATTGTTCCTTTTACTACTGATATATTTGAAGAAGCCTTTTTTGTTCTCTTTTCCTTCCTTTGCTAGTTTTAGTTCTAAGAGGGCTTTGGCCATTCGTATTGCCTTCCTTCTAGACAACAACATATAGGAAAATCCCAATACAAATAAATAAAACACTCTTATCAAAGGATTTTTCCTCATTTTGGAGCTCTTTTAGGTCTGCATTTATAATCTTATTTTTATTTTTTTTAATGAGAATAATTTTTCCAGTTCTATGAAATTTGTTCCTCACTCAAATGGTCTAAACAACACAAGAAAAAACAACTTCAAACTTGTTGTATATCTACTTTATAATGGAAGTGTTAAAACAAAAAAATTACTATTGGATAGTCCCATAACCTAAAGTCCATCATCAGGAAAAGAAAGAAGATTATTTCAGATTCTTCTGAGCACCTGGTTCACCATAAAGAAGAGCAAGGTCCAAGTGCCTGCACAAGAGATTCAGTTCTTAAAATGGCAGGATGGACCCCATCATGTGTCTACAGATGATGACAACAAGATAGCAACTATGTCTCCACCAGCTAACAAGATGGTATCACAGGCTTTCCTAGGCCTTGTGGGGTTCTGAAGAATGCATTTTCCAGGTTACAGTCAACTTGTGAGCCCTCTCTATCAAGTAACCCGAGAGAAGAACCATGTTGAGTGGGGTCTTGAGCAACAACAAGCCTTTGAGGTCATCAAACAGGAGATAGCTTGTGCAGTAGCTCTTGGGCCTGTTTGGACAAGACTAGCTGTGCAAAATGTATTCTACACAGCACCTGTGGAGTATGGTCTCACATGGAGCCTCTGGCAGAAAACATCAGGAGAAACTCGAGGTTGACCATTAGGGTTTTGGAGCTGTGGATATCGAGGATCAGAAGCTCACTACACCCTGACTGAAAAAGAGATAGTATCAGCATAGTAGCAACATATGAGGGAATTAGAGATGCTTCAGAAGTTGTTATTACAGAAGCACACCTCCTCTTGGCACCGCAATTACCTGTGCTACATTGAATGTTCACAGGAGAAACTCGAGGTTGACCATTAGGGTTTTGGAGCTGTGGATATCGAGGATCAGAAGCTCACTACACCCTGACTGAAAAAGAGATAGTATCAGCATAGTAGCAACATATGAGGGAATTAGAGATGCTTCAGAAGTTGTTATTACAGAAGCACACCTCCTCTTGGCACCGCAATTACCTGTGCTACATTGAATGTTCACAGGAAACATCCCCTCTACACATAATGCAACCAGTGCTACATGGAGTAAATAGGTAGAATTGATCACACAACAAGCTCGACAAGGAAAACCAAATGGATCCTGGAAGAGATCATGGACTGTCCAGAAGGCACAGACGTTGAATCATTGTTGTGGTGAGCAGAGTCCGCCCTAGGCAGGGATCGGTGTTTGGAAGATCTCACAATGTAACGGAAAGCTTAGACCGCCCATGAGGGGCATTTTGGGCATGGCTTAACATATATAAGCAATTATAACGACGCGATAAACGCCATTTGCAGCATCTTCCATATTGGAGTGAGTGCCTGCGTGACCCTCAACGGCAGAGGTTGAGTTGCCACGATCCCGGGTCCAGGTGTTGGTAGCAACAATTAGCGACCCCAGCGTGATCTGCATGCGGGCCACGAGCGGGACTCGTGTGCGAGCACCATGTGGTGCGGGACTGGCCAGCCGAAATCGGACATGGAGCGTGTCGTAAATGTATTGAAAGCTTTAGCTATAGAAGCAGGCTTGAAAGTAAAATCAAGCCCTGAGGGAGCATGCATCCAATGGATGATGGCTTTAGCTATAGAAGCAGGCGTGAAAGTAAAATCAAGCCCTGAGGGAGCATGCATCCAATGGATGATGGCTCGGGGGTTGGTTTTGACCCCGCAGGAAATTTTTGATAAACGCCTATGGCCACGGATAAAGGCTGAGCTCATAGAGCAAGCCTTGGAGGGAAAAACACAGCATTGCGAACCTTTTGGTATGATAGTACGAATAATATCCTTGGGACAACAGGAGCTTAATGTGTGGTGAATAGTGTGGCAGTATTTGGGAAGTGAGGTGGGGGAGCCGGAGAGTGAGAGGATTTGTACTGAAACAGAAGAAAAAGAAACCCCGTCGGTGCAAACAGCAGCTCAAACTGGCCCCTCACTGTGTGGTCCAGACACAGAAAATGATAAAGAGGAATGCGAGGGAGGAGGGGGTGCAGAGGAATGC
>NW_008593164.1:0-863 GCF_000691845.1 Merops nubicus | reverse complement strand
TGGACACCAGGGTCCTCTAGGGGTGGGGATCTTGGACACTGGGGTCCTTTTGGGGTTGGATGTCCTGGACCTTGGGGTGGGGGGTCCTGGACACCAGGGTCCTCTTTGGGGTGGAGGTCCCAGACCCTGGGGTCCTCTTGGGGTGAGGATCTTGGACACCAGGTTTCTTTTGGTGTTGGGGTTGCTGGACACGGGGTCCCCTGCACTCACGTGAGGCCTTTGCTCTGGGCGATGGGGGTCCAGGAGAGCGCCGAGAGGGTGTCAATCACCTGGGACCAGACGGGACATTGCGGAGTGGGGGGGGGGACACACCTGGGGGTCCCCCCACCCCCACCCCGGGTCTGAGCCGGGCGTTTGGGTCCCACCTTGCCGAAGTCTTGGACGTCAAAGAGGTCGAAGGCGCCGAAGAGTTTGTGCTTGGGGAGCCCGAACTTGTCGGCGCAGGCGCTCAGGAAGGTGCGGATGTTCCTCAGGCACAGGAACTGGGGGGGCACCGTGGCACCGTCACCCCCAGCACCCACCTGTCACCCCCCTTGTCACCATCACCACCGCTGCCACCACCACGGTCACTCCTGTCAGCCCCACACACCCCAGGGGCACGTCCCTCACCACCACCAGCGTCACCAGCACTGTCATTGTCACCCCCATGGGCACCAGAACCACCGTCCATCCCAATGCCCCCTCCCCCCATCACCACCACCCCCCCGCCACCATCGTCTCCATCATCATCATCATCATCATCATCATCATCTCACTGCCACCATCATCCACATCATCATTGTCATCATTGTCATCATCCTCCTCATCCTCATCCCCATCTGCTCAATCATCACCATCATCACCATCCTGCCACCCCCATCATC
>NW_008593163.1:0-9396 GCF_000691845.1 Merops nubicus | reverse complement strand
TGCACAGTTGCAATCCTTTGGGGTCTGGTCCTCAGGCAGATCATCAGCTGGGTAAATGGGGCAGCCCTGCTGCAGACAAAGCTGGTGTTGTGCTTTATACCAGGTGAGGTTGGTCTCTTCTTCCTAGAAGTTCTCTGGGCCATCACCTCCAGGAACATCTGACCCCTAAAGCATCAGCCCAGAGCAAATCCTCGTGGAGTAGGACTAGGAGTTCTGTCCAGACCCAGCTAACAACTGCAGCAACTCTAACCAAGGGCTGGGTACCCAGGTGCTCTAAAGGAGACCAGGGAACCTCTGGAAGGGATCTAAAGGGTCCAGGTGTTAATGGGATTTGTCTTAGAGCTCTAAAACAGTAAATGGTGGCCATTCCATGTCCAAACTTCTATCTATGTGTGGATGGACTTCAGCACAGAGCTGGGATCCAGAGCAGGGTTATTTTTTTTCAGATCAGGTGCTTTGGTTTCTTCTCCTGGAGAAGCCAGCAGTGCTGTGCTGTGGTAGCAGAGCTGGGGCAGCGTGTGTGCACCTCCAGGGAGTCCTCTCAGCCTGGACAGCCATGAGAGCAAGAGCATCTTGATCTGCTAGCAGCCTCCATGGAGGGGGACGATTGCAAATTCTGGTTCTTCAGCTCCAGATAGTAGAAAAAAAGGGCACTGAGATGGGGCCACTGGCAGCAGTGCTGCTTTGGAGGAGGGGTTGTAATACCACCATGAACAGAGAGCTCTGGGCTCTGCTGCTGAAAGTCAGAACCCCTCAAGCTGCTTTGTCTAGGAGGAGATTCTCCTGGGCTGATGCCTGAATGAATCCCAGACACCTCAGAGCAGCTGCTGCCCAAAACTGGGGTTGGATAAGGACTATATCTTCCTTCTTTTTGTAGATCCTTTATTAAGAATGTTTCCAAAGGTTACAGAAATGACCCCTCTGCTTTGAGTCTTGCACTAGGAGGAAGGATTTGATTGCTTCTCTTCTGCTTGTGCCATGTAAAAATTGTCTTCATCTGCTTGCTGATGGGCTGCAGTAAAGCAGAGCACAGGATGTATAACTGCAGAATCTGTCAGATAAACCAGTGCTTAAAATATCCCTCCTCACTGCATCCCATTACATCTCTTCTCCCTGTTGCTTCTCTCATTCAGGATACTATTAACTCGATTGCTTGAGTCGTCGCTCTGCTTCCAGCACAGCATTAACTCAGAGCACAGCAACAGCTGCTTGAGATGCAGAAAAATTCATCTCCACTTGCTATTAGCTGGAGGTCGTGGGCCCACACTGGGAAGAAGGTGAAAAGGAACTCATAGAGGAAAGCTGGAAAATGAAATCTGTACCAAACAGGGAGATTTAGGCCACACGAGGATCCGTGTACTCCAGCAGTCCCTGCTGTCACTCCTGATTTCCAGCAAGCACAGGATGATGGGGCAGATGTTGGCTTGGAGGAGACAATCTTCATTCAACCACCCAGGTGAGCAGCTCTTCAGAACTTACTCTGAATTCAGTTATCCTAATATAGCTTAGGCTGAATGGAGATAGTTTTATTCTGAGCTCAATGAGACGTCGTTAATGTCAGCCACTAAATTATCTCCTGTAATCTAGTTGGTGCCTCCTGCTGGAGCAATGACTGTCTCTGCTGGGGGGAGACAGAATAATTTCCCTATGAATCTCCCCAGAGCAGTGTGACAGCAGCCTTACTCAGGCTCCTTGCAAAGGTGCTGTGCAGCAGAAATCTCTGCCCCAGCCTGGGGTAGACTCCAGGAGGAGATGCTGGGCTGAGACCTGTTGCTGGCTCTGCCACCAATCTGTGGAGGCATCGTTTCCTCACTTAGCTTTGCTCTGTCTCTTCCCAGTTTCTATTTAGATGGGAGTCTCAGCAGTAGTATTTGGGGGCAGAAACTGGGTGAGGTGAGCAGCTCTAGCTCAGGTTTGGGCTGGAAATTCAGGAAAAGGTCACTAAGTGTGCCCAAGGGCTGAGACCAGCTTGAAGCTGGAAGCTGGACCAGTGGAAGCTCTTGATGGCAGAGGGAGGAGGATCAGTGGAAGCTCTTGATGGCAGAGGGAGGAAGATGCTCTATCAGGATCAAGCCTGAGGCTGAGCCTCCTTTTGTCCCCTTCCCAGATGGGAGCATTCCCTTCATCTCTCAGAGCAAGTCACTGCCTCGTGGAGCAGTGACTCCTGCACGCCCTCCATCCACACATCTCTGAGCAGCAGGCAGGTCCTCGGGCTGTGAAGACCTTGGCTGTGCTTTTGGGTCCTCAAGCTGTTATCAGAGGACTGCCCATGGCCTTGCAGGAAGCAGCTGGGCTGAGGGGCTTGAGCCTGCAGCTGGGCTGGGCATACCTGTGCCACTCTGTAGGCTCGCTGGTGGAGCTGGAGTGTCCTCACACTCTGGGGTGGCTGTTGCTGTAAAGCTGTGTTCAGGGTGGGTGGTTTGTGTCTGCTGGATTAACCACAGCAGCTTTGCTGACTGTTAACACCACTCAGCTAAACTGTGGATGGACAGAGCCCTTCTAACCCCTCTGCTTCCCCAGGGCGAGGTTCTGCTTCGGGTGAGGCAAAGCCTGGCTGGCAAGTTGCTGAAAAAAAAAAAACACTGGGCAGGCTTTAGCCTTTGAAAGTGGCTTCTGGAAAGCGGCTTGAGCTGAGCAAACCCAGATATCTCCAAGAGAGAGGCTGGGAGTGGGGTTAGCAGGGGGTGTTTAACATTCAGGGCAGCGTGCTGGCTGCCGGGCTCGCTGCACTCCACTGCCGGGAGCTCGGGGAGGGCCACAAAGCCAGCTCCTAGGAAAAGAATAACAGTGTAATAATCCTGCTGGCTTTGCTCTTTGCATCTAAAATGACAAGACTGGGTGCCATCGAGAGTAAATCCATCCTTGTCATGCAGATGTGACTCCGTCCAGGTTTCTGTTATTTCTGCCTTTCCCCGCTCTGATACGCGAGATCCAAACCCCAGAGTTCTGCTGTGACAAAAGCCATTCAGCCCTTCCCCTGGGAGATCCTGCAGTAAAAGCCTCACCAAGCGCCTGCTGGTGCTGCCTGCAGTGCTACAGGGAGGGCTCAGAAGTGTGGAGCTCTTGGACCCACACCACCACCATCCACAGCCCCACTGGGGACGCAGCGGGAGCGGGGTGGGACGGATGAACCTGTGGCCAGGGGCTGGTGAGGCCAGGGGCTGGTGAGGCCAGGGGCTGGTGAGGGTGCTCTGGGCTGTGCCTCCTGCTGCTGGCCAGGTCTCCTCCCTCTGTAGCTTCTGCAAAAGGGCTCTGGATGTAGCTGGGAAGAGCGACGGGCCGGATCCAGGCTGTGCTCCAGGAGCAGGTGGGCTTGTGACGAGTGCTGTGATGCTCTGCCCTGGGGTTTGGAAGCCTGAAGACTCATTTCACACCCTTCCCCAGCCCTGCTGCTCTCCTGGGGCACACTGTGGCTGAGTAGCCACTGGCTACCATCTGGCCAGAGTCATGATAACCCCCTGGACTGCCCCATCACCAGCAGGTCACTAGGTGAGGAGGGCTGGAAGGACTCAGGGGGGGCAGAGGGCTGAAACCACCCTCTGGAAACAGGGAGGGTTGGCAGAAATACAGCAGGTGCTGATTATTGAAGGATGTGTCTGTAAATATTTGTCCTTTTCATTTCTGCTGGTTGACTTAAAAGGAAAAAATGGGCTTCTTGTGCAGAACTGTTTTGTGGTTATTTAACTGGAGTGTGACATGATGCACTAAGATGCACAGCCACGTGCTCGTGTGTCCACCACTTCTCCCTCCTGATGCAAAGCTGACTCAAAAACACTCCATTTAACTCCAGCCTGAGATGTAAAGTCCTGCTGAGAAGTAGGGAAGGGTGAGCTGATGCTTTGAAAGCTGGTGCCAGGGGAACCCTGCCTTCCTTGGGACAGAGGGAAGGGCAGAGCTGGGGCTCCTTGCTGCCACGCCTGGGAGCTTTGCTCAGAGCAAACCTGCTGGGTTTGGAGCTTCCAGGGCAAGGCCACCCTGCCTCAGGGGAGGAGGAGAAATATTGAGAAATGGAATCAGACTCATCGGGGGAATGTGACAGTGTTTAAACCATGACATAACACACTCCTCTTGTCTCTGCTGCCTGGGCTAATGAGCGTGAATGGAGAGCATTAGAGATCTATCCGTGGGCATTAGTGTGTGAGTCAGGGGATCACAGCCTTAATTAGTCTCATCTTCTCCTGGCAGCCAAGCCACTCGCCTGGCAGGGCTGCTCAGGAACACCCTCCAGTGCTCTGGGGCTGCACAGGCCTTGGCAACTTTTGTCAACAGGCTTTGGCAGGCTTTTTGGGGGGGCTGGAGGCAAACGAGTGAAAACCTGCGGAGGCAGGATCCAGGATTGAAGCTTGTCCTGGCTGTTCTTCCTACCCCTCCATGCTCCTCAGTCCTCCCTGTGGCAGTTCCAGTGGAACCTCCTGGAGCCCCACCAGTGAGATCTGGCACAGTGGTGCTTTGGCTGGTGATCTGTGGTGGGTGCTGGGAGGGGACTGAGGCTGTAGCTGCTCAGCCAGCCGTGCTCCTTGGGATAGAACTCAGTCCTCTGGCATCTCACAGCACTTCCCTGATGGTATGAAATTAATTTTGATAAAGAAAAGCAAACGGCTGATGTGATTGATTAGATGCCTTTGCCCTGCTACGTGTGCTCGATGGCAAGGAGTATTTATTGCCCTCTCTACACTACAAATCAATAGTGATTAGTACCTTCTAACCTTTCCTTTTCTTTTTGATTGTCTTCTTGGAGTGTTGTAACAGCAGAGCATCCTTCTCCAGCCTGGCAGAGATGGGTTTGTACCATGGAGAAGATGAGGGCAGATGCTTTTGATGAGCAGTGTAACCCTGCAGCCCCATTACTTCTCTGAGTAAGTGGAGGAAACAAGGTGTAAATCATCTCCACAGGGAGAGAGAAGCTCTGGGGAAGGGTCACTCACCTCCAGGCTCCCACAGCAAACATCTCAACCCTGTGACCCTGAGGTTAATGGTTGAAGAGGGAGGAAAACTCTCACCAGCACAGAACCTCTGGTGTGGTGAATGTCTGATGGAGAGAGAGCTGCTGCACGGTGGGGAGGTGTCAGTGTTGGCACAGCAGGAGTGAGATGATGAAGGGTCCAGAGCAAGTCCCCCAGAGGGACCTGGGGGTGCTGAGCCCGGAGCAAAGGAGGCTCAGGGGAGACCTTCTGGCTCTGCACAGCTCCTGACAGGAGCCTGGAGCCAGGGGGGGGTCGGGCTCTGCTCCCAAGGAACAAGGGACAGGACAAGAGGAAACAGCCTCAAGTTGTGCCAGGGGAGATTGAGGTTGGACATTATGGAAAGTCTTCCCAAAAGGGTTGTCCAGGGCTGTGCCAGGCTGCCCAGGGCAGTGGTGGAGTCCCCACCCCTGGAGAGGTTTCCAAGCTGTGGAGATGTGGTGTGAGGGACACGGGGCAGTGGGGACCTGGCAGGGATGGGGGAACACTTGGACTTGATGATCTTAAAGGTCTCTTCCAACCAAAATGATTTGATGATTCTGTGAGTTTTTTTGTTACACTTGCCCCTAGGATATGAGCCAGTCTCTGTTGTGATAGATGCACAGAGATCATCCCAGTGAGAAGCTATAAGGAGCAACTCCCTTTTTCCCCAGATACATTTGATCTGATCTGGAAGCTGCATTTCCCTCCTTGCTGGGCTGAGCTGTGCTCCCTGAGCAGACCCACAGGGATGGTCTGTGCCTCTGCAGCTGCACAAAGCAGGAGGTCAGCCCATAAATCCTGCCAGCCTGCCAGGCTTCCACAAGCTGGAGACTCAGAGAAATTTATTTGAATTAAATAAATGTCTTCAAATTAGATAAATACCTTCAAATCGGATTAGCTCTGTGTGAGTTTGGCAGTGCTGAGTGTGAGTGCAGCCCCTGAATTTCCCACCTGAGGGGAGGTTGAACTTGTGGAAATGAGCTCTGCAATGCTCAGCCCCTTTCTGGAGTTCTTGGGTATGTTAGGGAGCTTTGGAGGAAGGAACTGCACTTCCCTCAGATTTATTTGGCTCTTTCCAGCCACGACGACTGCTGTGAGTAAACATCCCAGCTCTCGTGTGCTGTGCTGTGCTGGTTTGGGTGCCTCAGCTGCAGTTCTGTGTCAAAGCATCCTGCAGTTTGGTGTGCAGATCTCACCAGAGCTCCTCCAGCTCACCTCTGTGAGACTGCTGGATTTGTCTGACAAATTCCACAGTTCATATGAACAAACCCACTCCTGTGGGGTGAGTTACACCACTGAGGCTGGCTCCTTCTGCAGGTGTTGCCTAAGCCACAGCTCTGGAGACTTCACCTCTCACCCCTAGGGACAGTCTGCCCTCGTGAACAGGCTCCACATCCTTTATTCACCAAAATATTCAACAGCCACGGTGCCCAAATCAGAGACCAGGCAACGACAGGGACTGATCCTCAGCCAGGCTCTGCTTTGTCCCTAACATCCAAGCCCACATCAGAGCTCACAGATTATCTTTGTTGGACATTAAATAAAAAGCTGGTGAGGCAAGTGGCTTTTTCTTTCAGGCATTTCAAAGAGGGCTCAAGAGAGTGCAAGTGCAAGGAGCTGCTGGGGAAGGGAGGGGGAGGATTGCAGCTTTTAATTTGCCTGGCACGGATGCAGCGCTACACGCAGAGGTGTTGGCACAGTGCAGAGATCACTGCAGGCAAAGCTGGGTGAAAATTCTGGTAGTTGGACAGGGGTTTTTTTTTCCACCAGAAATCGTAGTTTTAGCTAAAGCAACTGCTTCCCCAAAATGTGGCTTTAATTGGAATTGCTTTGACGTTGGCTTTTCGTAAGTGGCAAAGCATTCCAATGGCATGAACCCAAAATATTTCTGGTGTAACAGTTTCATCTCTATTTCTCTGTTTGGTTTGATTAACTTTTTAAGTATTAAAATGATTGATAAACTGCATTTTTGTGGTGCCCACTCTATGGAAACTGTACATCTCAGGGGTTCGGAGCTACAATTCTCATGTTTGATCTTCTCTTGCACAACAATAAATTCCCTCCCCCTTGAACCTGTTTCAGGCTGGCTTTGCTCAGTGACAGTCTCAGTGTGGCATGGAGCAGTATGAGTGTAAAGATTTGTAGATATGGAGATGCAGAAAGGTTTAAGAAGTGCCTGAGTTCCCAACCTCTGCCTGCCTGAACCCTGCCTTTAAGCATCCACCTCTGGCTCTTGGCTGGGATGTACCAGATTGAACTTGGTCCAATTAAACACGGCAGGGCCCCTAGGTTGGAAACCTTCCTGGTGATGATGGATTGCATTTAGGCTCATACCTCAGAGCTTAGAAAATCCCCCTTGAAATGATGATTTCTCACTGCTTCTAGGGCTTTTCTTTGAATCAGGTTTCTGCCTGTTCTAACTGGACCTGAGGAGATGGAGTGTGTGTCTCTGCTGCTCGTGCAGCTCCCTCCCAGCACAGCGGGGAGGGAGCTCGTGTCTGTTTACCACAAGACATATGGTGAAGTGTTGCTGGAGCCCAGGGGGCCCAGGACTCCTGGTTGAAAACCCTCTAGGATGCTTTTTCCTCTGCGTTGGCTCTTTCTGCAGGCAGCTTAACTGCAGAACTCAGCTGATTCTCACCCGTGCTGAGCAGAGCACACGTCCAAGCTGCACAACCCGGTCCAGCCAGGCAGGGACAGAGGATTGGGAGCCAATCTGCTAAACAGGGATTTAGCTGGGAGGCAGCCCGGAGTGCCAGCCATCCCCTAAGAGTCTCCTAAGGAGCCTAGGAGCACAGGCAGCTGCTGCTTCCTCCCCAGCCCTCCTCACAGTTCAGCTCATCCTCCAACTCTGCAGCAGGGCATCGCCAGCCAGAACGACGTCCCGTCGTCTTCCTCCTGCAGCACCTTTTAATTAGGAGCCCAGATGCTCTGGAAACAGGGAGCTGACTTTTCCAAGAGTGCTCTGGAAAGTGATTACAATGGATTAAAGCGGCAAGGTGAGGCAGTTTATTCATCTGGCACGCAGCAAATGCATGGGATTATTTCGTGCTGCAAGGATGGCTTACAGAGGAAATGAATCATGCCTTTTTTGGCCCCTGCTAGCCCCAAGGCACGCTGCTGAGGGAGAGAGGTGTGGGATCTGAAATGTTCTCTGAGGGCTGAGCCTACGCGGCGTCCAGCTGCTCCACCAGCCCTCAGCCCTGTGGGAAGGGGCTGGAGTTTCATTCCCGGGGCTGACAAAGGTCCAGTTCAGCCAGGAGCTGTCCCAGCAATGAATGGGGGCTCGCAGCAGTCCCTGATCTCTGCTCCAAAGAGCCACTCACCTGCGTGTCAGCAGAACAGTGCCCTTCGTGCCTGGCACTGACTTTCCACCCTGAGCACGTGTGGCTGGCACAGCTCCCTTCTGGAAAGGGCTGGTTTGATTTCCAGCAGTGAGAATCCGGCCCGTTGAGCCACCCAGCCCTGCACAGGTACAACAGGCTGCTGGGAGGCGTTTGCTCAGCAGTGCTCCGTGTGCTGAGAGAGCTTCCAGAGGCTTTCCTCAGGTATGGCAATGCTCCTGTGCCCAGGAGCTGGGTGAAGCCCCTCTTTCCCCTCTCAACCTCGTGGCTTAAGTGCTTAGGGCAGTGGAAAGGATAAAGCCCCTAGAAATTAATCAGCTTCCCTTCAAAGCTGAGGTTCTATGAGGAGATCTCAATCCCTTTCCCAAAGGAAAAGCAGTGGGGGTCCTTGGCTGGACAGTAGATGAAGATCCAATGTGTGAACGACCTAAATCTGTAAAACACCCGGGGATTAAAACTTTGTGTGTGTGTTCTGTGAGCAGAAAGTAGACCAGGCATCACACCCTGGTGCCCTCAGAATTGCCCTAGGGCAAGCAGCAGCTGGGTGGGCACCCCAAGGCACACACCACCTTGTTTGCTCTTCTCTTATTTTGTTTGGCTGATGTAGGCGTGTTTTTGTTGTTTTTTTAACTCACTTTTCTGTCCTATATTGTCCTCTTTTTTTTCCCCAGTAATGTTGACTGTTCCATCTGCTTATTTATCACCCGCAGTCAGAACCCGAATTTCAATTAGCAGTCTGCTTTGTTTAGTTTTGTTTTAAACAAGGCACTGAAAGCTCCAACAAAGCTTTAATACATAAAGCTACTTGTAATGCAGCTGTTAAAGCTCTTCCATCATATCCATGAGCAAAATGAATTCTATTGCTATCAAGATGCATCTGATAAATTAGGTTTAATCCTCCTCTGCTGCGGCGGATAGAAAGCACTTCAGCGAGGACAGAAAGATTTCAAATGACTGAGGTGGAAAATGGTCTTTGCTCAGTGCCCCAGAGATGTAAAAGGAACTAAAACCTCGTGTAGAAAGAAATAATTCATCCAGCAACTGGAAAAGGCATCCCAGGGTTCCTGCACTGAGGTCTAGTCCTGTGTTTTCGGACGTGAAGTCAGGAG
>NW_008593162.1:0-1804 GCF_000691845.1 Merops nubicus | reverse complement strand
GCTTCTGCATTCTGCACAGCATGGAGTAAGCATGGAGTGACCACCTCAGATGCAAGAGGGGAAGTCCCTTGATTGGCCCTCAGGGGCCTGCGAGGTCTGTTCTCCTGAGCTGTTAGAAAACAAACAAGAAAGCACGTTTAGATAGCCAGGTACTTTTGATCTGAGGCTATAAACCAATGTCTGAGAGTTTGGGGAGACTCTCTCCGTCTCCCATGGGGAAAAGAAAAGGAGCAGAAACAGATCCCACAGCCAAGGTGAGTTTCACATCAACTGGAAATCAGTTGCTCGGGACAAAGAGAAGAACAGCCACTTCAGAATTACCCTCTCCTTATTCAAGAGACATATTCCTTATTCTAAAAATGGGGGATGAGAGCAAACTCTTTTCATTTCATTTCAGCAGTCCAGGGTGCTCTTTCTGCTTTTCTTTTGGTGCAAGGACCTGGGTGTCCTTGGTGGGTGATGCGGGAGGGTGGGCACATGTGGCATGTACCTCAAGGAGACTGACCCTCGGCGGGCAGTTAATCTGTGGTGTGAGTTGTGTGTCACAGCAAGGGACGTAGTAGGTGTGACCCAAAACGGCACAGAGGGAACTTCGCACAGAACCAGAAGAGTGCAGTGATGCCCTGAACCCAGCTGGTGCTGGAGCCCAACAATAAGCCCGTGGAACAGGGGAAGAGGTGTTGATAAGAAGAACTTTCCGTAACGGGAATTTCATACGATGAAATGGTTAAATATGCGTCATGTGGGGCCCGGGCACGACACAAATGTATGGAATAAGGGCTGGAGACTGTATCGGTGCTAACTGCAGTTGTAACTAGTCTCCACCTGGACTTGGAGACGTTGATCACAACTCTTTGAGTGTGACCTTCTAGACAGTTCCTTATCCACTGAGTGGTCCATCCAGCAAGTCCACATCTCTCCATCTTAGAGGCAAGGATGTCACGCAGGACAATGTCAAATGCCTTGCACAAGTCCAGTCATTGGACAAGCGATCCTTCTGAGGACCCTCTCGATCCTCTAGGTTCATCAGCTGGGTCTACGCTGGGATTTTAGTCATCTCTGAATGATTGTACCACTAGTCGAAGCAGCAATAACAGGAAGCTGGCAGCTGACCCACAGCAGCATTAATTCTTCCCCCACAAGTACAACAGCATCAGTGGCGATATAAAACCAGAACTTCTCACCCAGACTCTTTGGCTAGTTCTTAGGGCCAGTGCCCTCAATAGAAGATTAAACCGCTTTCCTAAGTTGTGCAGTAACAACTGCAACAAGGGGATGCAATATAAAGATTTTAGTCATGAGTAACTAGGTAAGACTCTGCATTTCACAGGGACTGGAGTCGTGCATTTCTGTGCCAGCCCAGCTGCAGGACATGGTTCCTGGCCTGAGAGCAGTGTGCACGATACAAACAGAGGTCGAGGAGAAGAATGGCGTTTTGTTGCCATCAGGGACAGCTGAAAAGTGGCAGATCCTGAGGGATCCAAGGCACCCTCGGTGGGTTTGCGGTGCAAGAACAGTTAGGCAAAATGGCCCAGAGAAGCCCTGGCAAGGGGCTGCGCTCAGTGTGGCCAGGTAAGGCGAAGCATCGGGGACCCGTGCTAATCTGTTCAGGGGAAAAAATTCCTTCCCAGCCCCACATCAAGGAAACAGGCATCTTCACACTGAAAAGGAAGCATCTAATTGTAGCAAAAAGAGCAGGGAGGAAGTTACCCCAAACAGCCCAGAATTCTACGCTACACTTGCCAGAAGAGAGCGTGGAGTGCTGGCATTGCAGTTTCTACAGCTGGGCGACCTGGGCTCCAAA
>NW_008593161.1:0-1578 GCF_000691845.1 Merops nubicus | reverse complement strand
CAGAGGAATAAAAAGATCAATACATTCTACTTACAGTATATAACAAAGCAAAGAAAGGAGTGAGCAGAGTCAGAATTCAGGTCATGAGAGAAGGAATGACAACAAAACCCTCAAACCCCCACCTAAACTCCTCAGCCTTTATACTGTTAACTCTAGAGGCAGGACACCTGATGTTAACACCAAAGGTGGGGGACCTGGAGGTGATCTCCTAACTGGTGTTCACCCAAGGTTGACCAGGCCTTGAGAGAACACCAAGAGGAAGTTCTCCCCTGCCTGGTTGTCATCATCCATACGTCAACCCTGATTTAGGGCTGTGGGTTTAGACCCCAGCATTTCACCATCTCAGTGGATTTACTCAAATGTGTTCACGGTCTTCCTTTTAGTGGAGAGTCCAAAACTGGAGAAAGAAGTCCAGCTATACTTATGTGTCAGAGAGGGCAGTAACCACTGGGGAGGGGCTGGGGCTAATCCAACCAAATGAAGTCAAAGAAGGTGATCAGGACTAGTTAACATGGATTTATGTAGGGGAAATAATGATTTATCAGTTTGAGGGTCTTCTACAGTGAGACAACTAGCTTGGTGGATGAGGGGAGAGGAGCAGATGTTCCTTCTGGCTTTAGCAAGGCTTTTGACACTGTGTCCCATAAAATCCTTGTGGTCAAACTGATGAAACACAGAGCAGATATATAGATAGAGGTGGAATGAACAGTTCTTGTCCTTCATCTACTTCCAACCAGTCTCCAGGATTAACTGCTCCACCATCTTCCCAAGGACTGAGGTGAGATACGATGGCCTGTCGCCCTTCTTGCCACCACTCTTTGTCATCAGGACCCCTGTCCTGCTCAGCAGCAGGCCCAGATTTCCCCCAGTCTTCCTTTTGCTGCTGATAGGCCTGTAGAAAATGTTCTTCTTGCCCTTCATGTCCCTCACCAGACTGAACTCCAGATGGGCTTTGATTTTCCTAACCCCACCCCTGCATGCTCAACCAGTGTCTCTATATTCCCCCTCCAGTCTTTCCTTTCATTTCTCCTTTACTTTCACTGCATCCATCAGCTTTATTATATTGATTTCTTCTGCAGATGGAGCTACATGGAGATCTCCAACACGGGGGAACATCACCCCAGCACCAGAGCTCATGTTTGACAGCCCAGCTCAGCAGCTTTTCTTGCCAGCTTACAACACATATGGAGGCTTCTTCCATGTGAAAACATGGAAATGTTTTGCTCAAATAAAGGCAGGAAACCTCACTGCATGGAGCTGGGAGGCAGACTCATTTTTGACATATCCCACCAAGAGGTCATGGACTTAAAGAAACAAGGAAAGACCCAAGAAAAGAGCTGGAATCAAATTTTCACCACGAGATGGAATAAAAGCAGTGGTTTGTTCTGTGGGAATGGTTATATAAAAGACCTGCTGGGTTTTACACCATCTCCTATCTAAGAAGTAAGACAATGTCCCACCCTGCACCCCCAAAAATGGGGAGGTCAGACAGAGGAAGGGTTGGGAAATTGAAGGGGCAGGATATTGCCCTTGGTTTTCTTTTTAAATGTCTTAGAATCATAGAATCACTTAGGTTGG
>NW_008593160.1:0-11387 GCF_000691845.1 Merops nubicus | reverse complement strand
ACTGAGGAGTGACCTCATCAATGTTTATAAGTATTTAAGGGGTGAATGTCAGGAAGATGGAATTAAGCTTTTTTTCAGTGATGACCTGTGATAGGACAAGGGGTAATGGGTGCAAATTGGAGCATAGGAGGTTCAAGGTGAATATCAGGAAAAATTTTTTTACTGTGAGGGTGACGGAGCACTGGAACAGGCTGCCCAGAGAGGTTGTGGAGTCTCCTTCACTGGAGACATTCAAAACCCGCCTGGACGCCTTCCTGTGTGATGTATTCTAGGTGACCTTGCTCTGGCAGGGGGGTTGGACTAGATGATCTTTCGAGGTCCCTTCCAACCCTTATGATTCTATGAAAAGTAAAATATTTCTTTAGATTTGGGTCAAGAAAATGAATATGTGAATATAAGACCAAATATTTATATAGATCAGTTTTAGAAAGCATGTTTTGAAAACTTTTACAATGAAAACACACTGAGTAGCTTTGGAAATGTTCCAAATGTTCCAGGTGTTTTATTTTTTTTTTTTTTTTAGTTTGGTTTGATATTTCTTTTAAATTATTTTTGCTTTTTAAACACTTGATATTTCAATGCAGTAACAGTAAAATCTTGTAGGAAGATATGACATAAACCATTGCACTATATTAAAGAATATTTACAATTTCTAACAAGGGCTTCACTGGAAAAGGTTATTGTAACATACCAAACATCTTATTCACTATATTGTCTGTCATGCACATTACATTTGATTAGAATTATGATGGCATAGAAAGAACTAGATATTTCTTCCTAGAGTGTTAAAGCCCTTGACTGAAATGATTCAAATCATTAAAAAAAAATATTTATTTCATTAGTAGGCTAGAAAACTTACTCATGGACCAGTATTTCCCTGTGCTGCACAAGAAAATTTGGCAGTAAATTTTGTTTATGACACAACATTCCATTTAGTTTGACTTCATCTTTCCGACCTAAAAGGAGGATGGTTTTCTTGTGAAAAGTCTTCAATGTAATTCAGCAAATGAGAAAGTCAAATAAGAGGGAAAAGCACAAAGATGCATTTATCTATACGACATAAAGTATCCATGGTACGTCAACATTTTAAATGAAACAGAAATATTTTTTCAAAAATATGTTTGAGAAGCTTTATCAAAGACAGGAGATACAGAGGAAACCATTTTAAATATCATTGTCTTTTTGCCACTCAGCTGCTAGTTTAGTAGACACAGATGTGCTAAACACTGCTGAGGACCTGCTTCCCACAGCATTTTGACAGAAGGTGATTATTCTACCAGTTCTGTTCACATGGGAAACCCAGACAAACAGTGGTTTAAAGTCACTCCAGGGATTATCTTGTCATATATAGACTAAAAATTAAAATATATTTGTTTCTTTGAATTATGTCTATCTATTTTGATTTCACTATAAAGAAGACTGAAGGTTTTAAGAATGACAAAAGAACCTCTTTTTGGATGGATCCACACCTTGCAACACAAATAAGATCTGAACACCCAGTCAACCCAACAAACACAATTATGTTGAAAACCCCTTTTGCCCTGATAGCAAACAGGTAAAAGGAAATGTCCTCAAACTGCTTCAGATTCTCCCACTGTCTTCTGCTTACACAGGAGTTTTTAAAGTTTTTATATTGAAGGTCTTTCATCTGTTTATGGAAGTGTTTTGTGTAATTATTCGTGAGCATCCTTCTACACTTATGTTACATGACTGTCTATGGGGATAGGATTCAAAGAAGCAAGAGGTTTCTTCCAAGATTGTGTAAGCCATTAACCATTGGGAGAATATAAAACTATGTTTTCAGTGGCATGGAAACATCATTTCAAAAGAAAGTATTCTTTTTAAATTCTCAGAAGACTATGTGGCCCACATCTCTTGCTGCACTCAAGAGAGAGCTCAAAGCTATGACTGTGCAATGAGGTCTTTCTTTGTTTCTCAAGCATCTACTCCCTATTCAAGATGTGAACTGAACCTCTCTTAGGATTCTCAGCCTTTGGAAAAACAGCCATTTGAGCCTGGTAGGAGCTGTCACACTCAAAATCTTATAGTGGGCAAAAGGGACCACACCGTACAGACAGAGACTAAAATTTTCCTACTCCAATTAGTATCTTACCAGTATTTAATTAACACCCAGAAGCCTTATTAATAAAATAGTTTAAATTGTTACACAAAGACTTTTGAGTTTCTGTGCCTTGGGTATAGTGTTTGGCCCACTCTACATGTTGTCAGGGTCCTACAGCTGATAGTTTCGGTTTTCCTTCAGGAGAATCAGACAGAGGCAGCCAGATCCCAGGTGTCACCAGCACATTGAGGCCTTTGCTGATAGAAGATCATGCTCCTGCCAAGGTTTCTCCTTCTTCATTCCTGAGGTCAGATTTAGGCTACTTTTATACTTTCTCCTAATGCAGTCTTCTTCATTCCCAGCCAAAGTTTGGAAGTTGCACAGTAGTCTTCCTCAGCCACAGTTGACATAAAGGACTGACTTTTGAACAGGAAGTGGCTAGGTATGCCACACTTACCCCACGAATGGAGAGAGCTTAAGCTAGTACAGGTTAGGTAACAATCACTTGACTAGTAGTTTTTGTGACAATCCTTAAGCTTGCTTAGTTTATTTGCTTGTTAGCAGAGGATAAAGTAGTGCCTTTACTGCACACAGTGTATCCTCTGTATGTGGGAGGGATGGGTGTAAATCAGGGAAGGATTTGAGTGTGGTAAGATAGATTTAAGGTTTCCGGCCAAACTGCTTCTAACTTTTAATGTGCTTAAATGGATGCAAATACTTTTAAATCAGCACACTGATAACTGTGGACAAGATATTTGTGTCTAAAAAGTGTAATCTCCACCAAGAAGCATGAAGATATGACAGCTTCCATCAGCAGCAATTTTTGACCCATAATTGCTAAATATCTATTATACGTCAGAAGACAAATTATATCTTTGGGATGTCTATTAAAATATCCCCACAAACACTAAATAGTTTCTAGGCATTCATTATCAATATTGAATTAACATTGTGTTTGTTTCTGTGCATGACAAATGATAGCAATCTTGAGCAAAACTCTGACTAGAGGGAAATAAAATTAACATTTTAATCTGTTACACCTACAATTAGTAACATGGCACTAGACATCTTCGTAGCTTCAGTAGCTTTCAACTTAATAAAATGAAATAAAATCTGGACTTTTTATCTGTCATTGGGGCTTTTCAGTTATAGCAGTCCATGAATAAAACACTAATGTGCTGCCTACGTTAAATAGCTGCTTTTTTCTAACAGCAATCAATAACAATAGAATATCATAATATATAGTTAAAGCTAATTATTTCAGCCAAGTTCCATTAAGAAAGGGCTAGAAATGTACATGAATAGACATGAAGCTACTTTTATGTAAGTGGTATGATATTTCAATTGTTAAGACCTTCATATACAGAAAAACGAGGGAGGATAGGGATAATGAATCATCAAATTCTGAGATACTGTATAAAAAGCCAACATCAAGGGGCTACTGTTTCAGCCCAGATCCACCATACCTAACCAGACTGAAGTAGGCACAGAAGATAGTAGTAGTATTATATCATGAATTTATCAGTAGACTTAATCTGCAAACTTCCATTAATCATTCATGTTTCTTAATAATTTCTGCTTGGTGCATTCATCTGTCAATAGGATCCTGTCTTTCTCTTGTATGAGCTTTATGTATATCTCTTCATATTTAGGACTGCAGTAGTATGGTTGCCTTGTAGTAGTTTTGGCGATTGGCTTGCTCTGAAACTGGTTTAAATTCCCAGACTTCCCTATGCCTTATGTCTGTTTAATTATGACCTAGGAAATCTCAATGTAGTGCTTCTAAACCATACAAATATTAAAGTATATTAACCTTTCTGTTGAAAACAAACAAATATGTGAAAACAAACCCATTAATTTCTACAATTCCTCCCTCTTCAAAGCTCAACTCTCTCCTCACATGCTCTTGTGAGGTGAAGGTTGGAAAATCTCAATCAACTACTTCCTTCATTGGTAGCTAATTTCCTAATACTTGACTGTAGTGGAGCAAAGTATGTTTCACTGCATATACTGGCTTTCTTTGCCTCCTGTTTCCATTCTGTGTTCCTCAAGCAGGTTCGACATTGCCAAATGTCTGGTTCCTTTAGTGGGATGTGAAAACTGTTCAGACAGAATAGGAAAATCAGTCTTACCCAATTCCACATCCTGCTCTCCTCCCTTTTCTAGGCAAGGAAAAGAAAAGAAAACCACATTTAACAGACAGGACATCTGAAACGACCACAAGTTCTTCTCTTCTGACTGAAAGAGACCAAGATCACCCATGCCCTCAGCCTTCCATGTTTCCTTCCCTCTCTGTCTTTTTCTTCATACCTCTTCTGTAACCCTTAGGCAGTTTAAAGATGTTCTCACCTGTACATAATGGTTATGTTAACTGTATCTTTCCTGATTTGACAGAAGGGTCTGAATTCATGTTTGAGTTCCCCAAAGTAAGTAGTTCAAGTGAGCTGAGAACTCCACTGACCTTGGCCTATTTATGACGTAGTTCAAACAAGTCATCACTGTTCTTTGGAAGGAACACACTTAGAGCTACAAATTCTCCTAAATATTTTTGAAAGCCATCATGACATTCCCAGATACCCACTCAAGGCTAGATATTTATTACGTATACTTGCTAGACTGTGTGACTCTTAAGGGGGGTCCCATCTAAGCTGAGAGGAGAGAGAGAGGGAATATTATGCTGAGGGCCCCATGATTTGATGCAAGATGTTGTGTCCTAGATTTTATGAAAGTCTTGAAAGAAAAGACAGTGGTACAGTTTTCCAAAGTATTGACCTTGAATTTGAACCTTCAGTGCATCTCTGTTCTGGCATTTCCATGTTAGACATCATGCTTTAAATTTTACAAGGAAGGAAGACGTTGACACAGCTACGCTCTCACTGAGATTTTAACAATGGCTATGTTTTCCTTGGTGCCCTAAGCGGTTTCTCTGCCAGCACCAGATTTGATGCTAGGAAACAGTGGTCTTCTAAGCCTTGCTGGACTCAGCTTTTGTTGTGTGACACTGGTCATGGTATAAGGCATGAAGGCAGAGACTTATGTGTGGCCCAAAAATCATGAATGCTATGGATGGATAAAGTTGGTTAAGACAACCAATAACTGTTTGAGCTCCTTCTGTTCATAATTGCAGAACAGAGGTGGAAAACATGTTCAGCTACTACTGTCCCCTTAGCCCCAACACCTCCGCTAACTTAAAAGTCAGTTGGATTTCTTCAGAGCTGAACATACATATTAAGAGTGTGGATGACCATGCAGGGACAGTGTGCAAGCAGAATATAATTAATTAAAACAATATTTATATGTCTCTAGGATTTCCAGTGGAAAAAAATTCAGATATGACTGTGCCAAAATATTTCTGCATTGTCCTTTCTACTTTTCTTTTGAGCTTGTAGGTGCTGCATTTCATTTTCCCTTCAACAGTTAAATTTATTTTTTTTCTGAAGGATTTCAGGAACCTCTGAAGAACCAAATACACATCTAATAAGCATGAGGCCCCCATACTTATTTCATCAGGTTTAGCTTAAGCTCTCTGTCAGTAAGGATCTGTGATTAATGTTATGTTATGTTGCAGAAATCATTAGCTTCAATCTCCACCAGTGTTAAAACATGCTAGCAAAAGGCAAAATAGCCCAGCTGACCAGTCTGTTTTTATTAAAATTATCAACAGCTAGTCTGAAATGCTCCCTCTGCCCTGAAATGAAAAACCATTTAGAAAAAACAATTCTAAAGTCAAATTTAGGTTATTTAGTAACATGTCAAGTACAACAAAACAGTTTCTACTACTGTTCCCTAAACTGCCAGAATGAAATACAGAACTAATGTAGGTTTGAACCCTGCTATAATAAATCTTTCCCAAGCACATTACAACCCAGAATTATCAGCAGCAGCTACTAAATTCCTTGTATTTATAAATAAACTATGCTTATAGCAATAAGTTCCAAATTCTGTACTTTTGATTCTTGCTTTCAATGTCAGGTAAATTTAGGAAATATGGGAAAGCTATAATCACCTTGTACTTTGAAAACTCACAACCTGTGTTTGCTAGTCTGTAAAACTATCACAAGTCCAGTTTCAGAGAACAGATATTACTTTTCCACTTCCTCAGCCAGAATTTCCTTCCCAGTTTGACCAATTCATATTCACTTATGTTGAATGAAGACGAACCATGCATTCAAGGTTTGAGCCTGGTAGCTATTAGTTTTTGACACACTGTGTGGCAGTTTTAGGAAAAAATTTCAGGGATTTTTTGTGTCCTACTGATTCCAGAATTAAGTTAAAACAAACATATACAGGATTAATATAATTTTACAGTATTTGAATTGCCATAAACAGACTTAATACTTACATTCATTTCAACAGAAACAGAGAATGGAATTTGGATTTATACAGCTTTCATATTGAAGATATCATAGAGCACTTTACAATCTAAGTTATACACTGACAAGGCACTGACTGTAAAAGTCAGTGCTTTGTGTTTAGCAATAGCCCACATATATCTCTAGAGCTACTTTTATTGAGGGAAAGTTATTTGACCTCTGTTCATTTTCAGACACGCCACAAAGTGAACAACACAAATGAACATATAGGAAAGACCATTAATCAAATTACCTACAAGTATAGATGATGCCAGGTTTTAAACTTCAGGCGTTTCACAAACTAAAGGCCTTACAGAAATACTTGGTTCTTTGAGTAGCCACTGACCTGCAGAAGCCTTACTGGGTTAACATGGTCTTGTACAGACAGCCCTTTAGAGGGTGACCTTTCTACTAGCAGTGGTCTTACAGAGTTCATGGAATGATCCATATCTTAGTGGGACTTGAACCTTTGAAAATGCATCCTTTGCTTGAAATTCATACGTCACATTTTCTAAGAAACAGCCGCTCCTTAGAAAACAGTAAATTTTGACAAGTCTTGCACAGCCCTAAGGACTTTTATTCCTCCTTGTATTGGCTCTGTAGCCACTATTTGTACACTGTTTTCTGTTTCTTGCATGCATTCATATTTTGTCTCTGTTTTCAGAGACTTCTCATTTATCTTTTATATTCTTTCTCAGGCAGAAGTTAAATAGTATTGTGAGACTAGGGGTTAGAAATCTTAGAAGAATATTCATAAAAATTCCTGCCCATAAGCCATTATCAGCATGCTTCTAAGAACTGTTCAGAACTTCAGACATTCACAGTCTGCCTTGAAGACATTATTTTTCTATGGCCTTTGTAAAGTTTTCAAGTCTTAGAACAACTGAAGATATGAACCAATAAAATTCAAAGTGTTCCTCAAGGCCTGTCATGTAATGTCACCTTTACTTTCTCCTAACACTTCAGCAAAAATTCCAGCAATTCTTTCCCATTGGATCCAAGGACAGACTTCAGGGACACCAAACAGAAGCTGAGGTATCAGCCTCTGTTTTCTTGTAATTTGCTGTTATACCTCAGGACAGCCCACTGTTCTTGAAAACCCCCTCTTTTACTGTCTGTACACCTGATTTTGATTTCATGCATGCCTTGTATTCAGTCAGTATTCAACAAAGGGCAGAACAATGTGGCCTTTTCACTCTTTTTCATTTATCTCTATTGTCTCCTGACAAGATGTTGTGAAAAATCTCCCTGCTGAGCAATGGCACCAGTTCTCACTAGACCTATATCATACCAGAAGTGTCCCTGGTGTTAATCTAGCATTTTTTTCTTGACAGTGTGTATTTTCAATACAGCAAGAGCAAGTACAGAGAGTGTCAGCTCCAGATGGCTTTTTCATACTGCATAAATCCAAATCCATAAGGCTAAAATTGTAATTATACATCACACATTAATTCCTGCTTCTCTCTAGTTACAGTGTATTTACAGGATTCTGATTCAGCAATACATTTATGAGGTATGGTAAAGCCTTCCACACACCTGATATCCCCATTTTCTGGTCCAGAAATAATGTTGTCATCCCTGTGAAGTATCTTGGTCATTTGCTTACAAATTTTAACTAGTAAAGTAGTATGGGGATTTTGGTGTTAAATTAAATTCCATATTATTAATATTTATGTGATACACTTGGCCAAAAATCTATTGAAACAAATTTGAAAAATATCACGGATACAGAATTGGGAAAGAGAGAGCATCATTTCCTTAGAAAATTTTTCTTGAAAACTCACTATAGTATTTATCCACTTATTTTAAAAAAATACTTTAAGTTACTGTTTTTGTAACTGAGATTTATTATTCACAAAAATATATCATCTCTTTCAACCTAGCATGTTATGACATATACTTTCATCCATATATTGGGCACATACTTATTTTTGTAACAAGAAGTAATTATTTCAAGCATGGAAAATTCAGTGACAAAGACAAATTATTGTAAATACAGTTTTATGACAGTCTCCTTTAGAATGTGTTCAAAATTTGCAGCTAGATTCCATCTTAGATTATGCAATTGACTATTCTCCTTCTTGTATTAAAATTAACTCAGCTGACAGGAAATACTTTGTTGCATGTATGAAACTGTGATTTTAATTAGCTGTGAAAGAATGATAAATTAAATATATCTGTATGCCCAACATTTGGTAAGTACATATTACAGATGTTAATTAAAGTTTTAACATTTTGGTTAAGACTGTATTTCTTCTGCCAATCAGGCAGATCTGGCAAAGAGGGATTAGGAATGGCAGTAGCCTGCTCACCTCACCAGCATGCATACAAAATTAACAATTTATTTACAAAAGTTTTATTTACTTCCAAGATATTTTACAGATAAATATATATTACGTCTGTCTAAAAGTTAGAGGAAAGTTATTGCCCCTGACATCAATGTTAACGTTAGTAAAGCAGAGCCTACATTTAGACATATATATAAGTAACAGTAAGGATATTATTTTTGTTATTGTTGCTGCACTTCAAAATTAGAGTACCAGCAGCAATCCACTGCTCTGAATACTCTGAAAATTTAATAATGCATCTATCTCTAAACACATCTTCATGAAAAACCTTAAAAGATTATCAGTTAAATTGTTGTTTGCTTCATGCTCTGTTGGAGAACAAGGTTTCAAAACAAAAGTTCAAAATGCTCCCACAAAATTAACTTGATAGCAGTTCTGCAGCTGAGAACTACATCCAGATATATCGGCTAAACTGGAAACAAAAATCCTCTCATTCAAGCAGACATTAGACTACTCTATACAAATTTGTATGTATTAAAACAAATAGAATTAGCAACCTGTGAAATTTTCTATTAAATGTCCATGTTTATTTCCATTTCATCTTTATTAATTTTTACAACTTATACATGTACATTCTGGCTTTTATACATGTTTCTATCTATAGAGGAAAGTTTAAATGTCAGAGAAAAGAAAAAAAAAACTAAAATAAGAAAATCATAATCTTCAAAATAATAATTCTGCATATAAGAGAAATGCAGATGAAGTGAATTCTGAATTGTTGTGGACTGAAATAATTCAGTATTTCTTGGAAGAAGAGCTCCTTTACTGGGGGGAGAGGGGAGTTTATGTTAGACTTCCTTAAAAAACACAAGGAAAAATGCTGATGAGAGAATAATTAATTCAATTTTCCTAAAAGTCTTTTCTGACCAGTGGTCTTTTGTGGTACTAAACAATTGCCTTGCGTCACAAACGGTTCAGTCACAAACCGGGTCAGGCCATTTGTGACACCATGGAAACTTGGGTTTTCTTTTCAATATTTAGCAGTATTCACACAAATAGCATAGCATGATTTCAGCAATAAGGAGATTGAATCAAGTGCTTTTCCTAGTATATGAAAAATTGATTTAAAGACAAAGTACATCATTACTTTAAATAATGATGTCTTAGTGGTCTGAAGTATATTTAATCAAGAATATGGAATCTTTACTGGATTTATTCTGACTGAATGTTAAAGACTGTTGTGGCAAATGAAACTGTGGCGACAACTGTACATGTAACTATACAGATATATTTGCTTTCACTTAAGAAAGCACTCTGGAATGAAGTGTGAATATTTTGATTGTTCTTTAAAATTTGATATTTCTTTTATAAGAAAATAAATTTAACTAGTTATAAACTTGTTATCATTCAAAATTAAAGCACTGATGAATTGATAATTATTTCAGCAAGGATTTCTCCATTCTTGACTCAGCCAGAAAACTCTCAAAATCTATATTCCCTACAGATATAACAACAGACTTAGTATGATGAAAAGTAAATAGTTATGTGTCATGGTTTAACTGCAGCCCCATGCAGCCACTCACTCACTCTCTCTGATGGGATGGGGAGACAATTGGAAGGGTAAAAATGAGAAAACTGGTGTGTTGGGATAAAAACAATTTAATAGATAAAGCAAAAGCTGCACATGTAAACAAAGCAAACTAAGAACTTAATCACTACTCCCCATTGGGAAGCAGGTGTTCAGCCATGTCCAGGAAAGCAGAGCTCCATTGTGCATAATGGTTATCTGGGGAAGAAAAACACCATCACCCCAAATATCCCCTCCCTTCCATCTTCTCTTCTTCCCCCGGATTTATATGACGAATGGTCCTGTGGTATGGAATATCATTTTGGTTAGTTGGAGTCAGCTCTCTGAGCTGTATTGCCCCTCAGGTTCTTGTGAAACCCCAGCTTACTTACCGATGGGACAGTGTGAGAAGTAAAAAAGGCTTTGACTCTGTGTATACACTGCACAGCAATAACTAAAACATCCCTGTCTTACCAATACTGTTTCGAGTACATATCCAAAACATAGCCCCATACAAGCTACTGTGAAGAACATTAACTCTATCCTATTCAAAATTAGAACAAAAATACAATAAATAATTTAGCATTAAGGATATGTTTGTAAAGCTTTCTACGTAGCTGGGCTATACATATGCCTGCACACAAATTTGTTTAATTTTATTTAATTTACCGTATAAAAAGCTGCTTGATAAGAACCTTGTAGTTATGTGTTTCTAACATTACAGTGAAAAAGCCTAAGAGAATCTCCACTTAGAGGTGGAGATTACATTTGTTCTGGCTGGGATGGAGTTAACTTTGCCCATAGCAGCCCTCATAGGACTGTGCTTTGTGTTTGTAGCTGGTAATGGTATCGATAACACACCCGTGTTTTGGCCACTGCTGAGCAGTGCTCCCACAGCATCAAGGCTGTCTCTGCGACACCCCCTGCACTTCCAAAGGCCTGCAGGCTGGGGCTGGACAAAATGTTGGGAAGGGCCAGAGAGAGGACAGCTGACCCAAACTGACCAAAGAGATAGTCCATATTATATGATGTGTGGAGCAATAAAAGCTAAAAGAGGCAAGAGGGACATCAGTCATTAAGGTATTTGTCTTTGTACTGGTTTGGGAGGGGTGGCTGGG
>NW_008593159.1:0-549 GCF_000691845.1 Merops nubicus | reverse complement strand
CTGTTCATTTAAAGAAAGCCTCGTAAACTATTAAACGGGCGAGGGGTATTTTGGCATACGAAAGTCATGGGGTGAAGGGTATTTCGGAGGGATGTAGTCGCGGGGCGAGGGGTATAATTTTGCTGCTCATTGAAACAAAGCCGCGTAAGCTGTTCAACGGGTGAGGGGTATAATTTTTGCACAGTTCCCGCAGCCCCGGCAGGTCCAGGCAGAGCCGGGGCCGTGCCGCTCGCGTCCCTCACAGTCACCCCAACTGCCGGCAAAGCGGCGTCCTCTAAAAGCTCGCCCTCTTCCCCCTCTAAGATGGGCATCTCCCCTTCTTCTGTCCACTGCTGTAATGCATGAAAAAGAGCTACCCAAACAGACGTCACCCGAGACGCATCCTTGTCTCCGGCCAGGATCTCTTCGCACAGTTTGTTTCCTAGGGACACCCAGGTCGTTAAGCTGATCACAGCGTCGGGGTCAGCGGGAAAGCCACGAGCTCCCGCCCAGTGGAGCAGATGGCACAGGGAGTTGTCAGGGATTACGACTCCCATACAGGATAAAACA
>NW_008593158.1:2649-4293 GCF_000691845.1 Merops nubicus | reverse complement strand
CAGCGTGCCAGCTGTACCACACAGCTGAGATGGATAAGAGTTTTATATTTGACTCATTTACGTGTTCAAAAATTTGGTGAAGCAGTGACATGCAGGACTTGAAACAGTCTACAAATTACAAAGGAACAAGCCCAAGTGCAAAAAGTTTTATTTATATTTTAAAGGGCAAAATGGTGACAACAGTTGCATTTTACATGTATATGAGACAGGAGGTCTTTCCTTTCCTGTGGTTTTATTAGCAATGTTATCTAACTTCAGTTCTGAGTTTCACACTTTCTGACGTAGTCATAATGTGCCTTAACATCAAAATGACTAAAATTTGCACCTAAAAAAATAAGGAACTAGTACAAAAATTAAAGAAACCAAAGTATAAGCAAGTCAACCATTTAAATGAAAATCTTTTTGCATTGTGAAACCCAGCACTGCTGAAAAACTTGCTTTCAGAGTGAAGTAGGGGAAATTAATGCTCATTGTTTCCTGTTGTGAATCTGATGGGCTGGCAAAAAGCATCTATTTATTCCATTTGCTTTCATATCCTCTGTTAAGATCGTTTATAAGAACCATGTTAGGTAAGCATCTCTGGAAGGTAGAGGAGAGTACCTCTTCTTTGAAAAGCAACTGAATGTGCCCAGAGAGGTGCAGTCCCAGACACTGAGACATGCCCTAATACCTGTCAAGACCCAGGGTAAAAAGCAGGGACCTTGCAGCAGAGACTGCTGAAGTGGGCAGGGTATGTCCAACAAGTGCAAAAGCATGATCTTGTGGTGATGGACAGAGGAACCTCTAAGGGACCAGGGAGTCTGAGTTAGCCCCCTGAAGTGGCTGAAGTCAGGCATGGGAACAGGGACACCAGCAACAGGAAAGAACTAGTTCTAAAGATCTTTACATTTCTGCTGATCTCACTGTTGTGGTTTTTGGCTTTTATTTATTTTTTATCTTTTCCCAATTTCCAGATAAAATTTGGTTTATGAATTTGAAAGCTTTCTGGATGTCTTTGTGGAGCTCAGTATATGAAAAATGTCTGAGCAAGACCATCTCAAAGCTTTGGTGATCCTGAGGTCCCATCACAGAAAGGGCGGCTGAAGCTGGTAGGCTGTACTGCTTCATATCTCCTCCCCTGAGTCAGGCATGTTGTTGCTGGAGTCTTCACCTCCTCATGTTTACAAAAGAAAAATCTAAGTTATTTCACAGAAGAAAGCCTCGTCATCACCAGTCATTGCTAGACCAGTACTGTTACTGTCATTACAGGATCTCAGAGCCATCTAAATCTCTGATGAAAGCTTTGCAGAGACTGGTGCCAGACAGAGGCAATTCACAAAAACCAGCAAGCTGGTAAGACACCCATAGGAAACTCTCTGAATAGATGGAGGTTTTGTGAGGTGGAAGATCCTAAAAGGTGCCAACCAGCTGGAAAAGTATATCTATTCAGAGTTCACAGCCATAGATTTTTTTCTGGAGTTATGAGGAGAAGCAGGTTTGGATTATATTTCCTTGGCTCTGTCCCTCTTCCCCATTTGTCCAAACTCTCACAGAATTGTGAAAGACAATGGTTTGACTCTTTTCCTTTCTTCACCTGATTTTGACTAAATTTTAAAACAACCCCCTCTCAGGAGGAAGACTTTATCCTTCCTAAGTATATCCTGC
>NW_008593158.1:0-2618 GCF_000691845.1 Merops nubicus | reverse complement strand
GTCCTCTGCTCTGTCTGAGATGTAGAGAATCTTGAGGCTGCCCCCACCAAGACCTGTGCTCCTGTTCCTGTTTATATTGTGTCATATTTGTACATCTTCAGAAAAAGGGTGAATATCCGGAGAACACTGGTAGACTTCCCTGCTTTTCTCCTCCCTGAATGCTGCTGTGAAATTACCATTTCGATAATAGATATTTATTAACATTTTTATTTGAGCTGTGGTTCTGTTTTCTGGTATAAACACCCATAGTTTGCATACATCCTATACCACTGGCTTGGGTATAACGATGTAACTTCATCCATTCTCAAGTGCCACAGTGACAGCTGTTGTATGACTGTGAGAGGGAATTCTTGAAATAGTCCTGAATATGTGCAAAAAAATGTGCCTACTACAAAAGAGTTAACTTTCTTCCTCTCAGTGCATATGCTATTCTGGGTCTTCTGGGAACTTTTAGAATATTAAGTACACAACCTACTTCACAAAGGCATCTAAAGGGTGAGCTTAGCTACACCTGATGTTTGGAAATGTCAGGATCGAAAGCTCTGCTGACAAAAAAATATCAGGAAAGATGAAATATTATGCACTTGCTAAAAAACACACTTCCAAAACCAAAAGTACTTCAAAGTGAAAAATATGCTTCCCTGAATGACCTCAGTAAAGCTGCACAGTTTAATAGCAACAAAAACAAGAACTCATGGATATTGTAAACGTTCAGTGTTGGCCTGTGTTGCCAGCTCTGAGAATAAACTGTGAGTTAGAATTCTCATTTGTATTCTTTCCTCTGTGAGAACAACAGATTAAATATTTCTCATTTGTTTGCTTTATGGGTATGTCTGCCACTGGATCAATTTGCTTTTTTCTTTTGTTTCCAAGACTTAAGAATAAAATATTGCTCCTAGTGATCTTTGTAAAATTATAATCTCTGCCAGCTTAATAAATATATTTAAAAGTGCATAGCAGATGTATGTACTTACCACCTCTCTTCTTGCACAGCAAAGTGTGTAAAAGGAAGTTGCAGAAGTTCAATGATTTGAAATTATTTGCTCTTTAAAACATTAAAATGGAGAATTAAAAACCTGTTTTACTGATCCAGGTCTCAGTAAAGCTATGCCCACTCACTGCATGAGCAGCAACCTGATGACCATTCTGTTACACTTCAGCTATTCTTTTCTCTTTCTGTCCTGTGTCTCTCATAACACCATCAACATGGGACAAATCTGCTGTGCCATTACTCCTCTCAGCAAATTCTTTGCGTAGCTGCTCTTCCTAAGCACAAGACACTGAGTACTTCTGATTCTAGTCCCTCCTTTACACTGGTTCTCACTGTTTTACCTCATTTTCTCTGTCCTTGCTGAGAGAATGCTGGTGGGCTTGCCTTCATTCCTGACAGACCTGAGCTGGAAGACGTGCTTGAAAGCCTGTAGGATGTTGTATCGGAGCTGGTGGCCTTACAACTTCATGTCACTGTTGATACAAATCATGTGAAAAACCACATCAGAGTCCTTTGACAGTGTACAGACATGATTTTTAATATGGCAAAAAGATGAATCACTTAAAATCTGAGTGATCTCCAAGGAAGGGTACATAACCTAACTTGTCTCCCCCTAAGGAAACATGCAGGGGCTAGCAGAAGTAATTTCCCAGAAGTATCAACACTGTCTGGGCTGGAGACACAGGACTATTTCTGTCATTAGACAAGTCTGCTAAGGGTGGCAGCGTGTAAACAGAGAGGTGGCTTTGCCTGTGTAAGCTGTATCCCCTTGTGGCAGGTAAAATGGATCCAGAGCAATATATATTCTGAGGCTTATCATGAGAGTCAGAAGCAAAGATGCATACAGTGTGTGAGAGTAACAATGTTTTTTCAGCTTACCCTCAACATACTGAAAGCTGTTCCTGAAAAACACTGAGGAACCTACTAAGAGATTCTGTGGCACGGAATTTGAGTCTGCAAGTAGTCTGCATGAGAAACTTCAGGAGTAAATTAATCAAACACAGTCTGCTCCTTTAGTTCCATTCACTGTGCACCTAAGTTTGGAGTTCTTTCTCTGCCCACTGCAATCACCCAGTCTGACAGTAAAGAAAAGGCTTTTTCCTCATTAAGAGAAACTAGCTATGCTGCAGAGGCCCAAAGAATTTGTACCATCTCCATCCTTGGAGTATTTCCAGCCCCGACAGGCTAAAAATCTATGAGCAACCTGGTCTGACTCCACACCTGAGCCTGCTCTGGGCAGGGTGTCAGACTGGAGTCTTCCCAGGGTTTCTGGTGGGCTGTGTGAGTCTGTGGTCCTCGGTCACATAGACAGGGCATCTTAGAATCATGGAATCACTATGGCTGGAAAGGGCCTCTAGGATCATCAAGTCTAATCTTCCTCCTAACTGTTCCCTAACCACTAGATCATAGCCTCAGGTGCTACATCTACTGGTTTTTTGAACACCTCCAGGGCTGGTGACTCCACCACCTCCCTGGGCAGCCTGTTCCAGTGCCTCACCACTCTCTCAGTGAAGAAATTCTTCTAACAGCCTATCGAAACTTCCCCTAGTGCAATCTAAGTCCATTTCCCCTCATCCTACCATTAGTCATTTGGGAGAAAAGACCAACACCAGCTTCACTACAACCT
>NW_008593157.1:0-15732 GCF_000691845.1 Merops nubicus | reverse complement strand
GGGGTCAGCTCGGGTCTTGCGAGCGGTGTAACTGTGTCAGAGCAACTCTACACCCGTGCTAATTAACTGAGCTCTGCAGCAGAGCTAATTAGCTGAAGCAGAATACCTCCATGGCCAAGCAACCCGCTGATGCGTTTTCTCCAGTGGCAAAGCCAAGAAATTTCCAGAGGCTTGCTCCTGCCCGGGTGGCACAGTTGTGCTAATGCAACTGTGAAGGAGATGGAGAGACAGTCCCGCTTCCAGCACACACAAAAAGGCTCTAAAACTGTGTTAATATTCGGATGTTCTTTCCTGCCCTGTTTCGGCCACCTTCTCGATCACTCTTGATGGCACTGCAGGGCTGGGAGCGGGGAGGGAGCGAAGTGCTGGGCCAGGAGCGCCACGCGAGAGACGCAGACCCAGAGGAAACCAGACGCGCCAGAAGAAAGCGTATTAGGTTATTCCTTGACATGGCTATATTGTTTGAAATTCCAAAGTTAACCTCACCAAACTTAATTTAGGGACCTCTGCTACATATAAAAATGTGGGTTTCCAAAATGCAGCCTGGCTCTTGCAGTCTGCTTGCTCTCTGCTGCTCACCTACTCAGCCTTTCCTTGGTACACCAATTTGCCAGCTGTTTCGGGTGAAGTAACCTGAAGGTAGCAACTCCAGATGCAGTGAAGGCAGGAGACTGAGAGCCAGTTTGTGCTTGCCTGCACAGTACTGCCTAGCTTGAGTACTAGGAGGAGCACAGCTGTACCATGTTTTCCCACCAGGGACAATGCTCAGCATGGTTGATTCACAGGGTTTTTCACATATCCTGCGGGTTCCTCTGGACAGTTCTGTCTTACAGTCATAAACATTTTCATTAATACCTACTCTGAAGAGCAATCTATCCAGAAGATCCTTGGATCTCAGCCTGTTCCTTGGTTGAGGAAGCCACCTAATGATCTAATCCCTCTGTGTTCATAAAAGGTGCATAGACTTAATCTTCCACACATTTAAATCCAAATGAAATATCCAAAGTCAACAGGCTTCATTCTAGTTAACTGGTTCTGAGACTCAGAGTGGGAATAAATTAATTTGTTAACTCCATAACATTCCTCCAAAGTGTGAGAATATTTAACTCTTGCATGATAGAGCTTTTCAGAAAACACTGGCATTGCCATCCCAGATCAGCCCATTGGGTCAGTGTGTTCTCACCAGAATCTCTCCTACCTAATGACAAAGGATTAGACTCCTCTAGCACTTAGTGTGCCATGAAAGCTAAACTTCCTTTAAACTGATACTCTGCATTTTCCAAACAGTCTTAAGTACTTTGTAAGCAGTAGTCATCACCTCTCCCTTTAGAGGAAATGCAGTAAAATCTGCAGCGTAACAGATCCATGAAGTTAACAATGGCCGAGGACCAAGCTGCTAGTTCCTGTATTAGAGGTTACTACAGCTTGCCCTCCACACAGTCCCATGTCAGTCCATAGCAGCATCAATTTAGAGACCTGGTAGCTAATGCATTCTAATTAATCATAGTCAGGACCTGGTGACTTTGAGAGTTGGAACATGAGTCTATCAGGGATTTGATTTAGTTGTACAACTCCTGTGTTTCCAGTAGGACCAAAGCTGTGCAGCAGACAACTCTTTCATTATGGCATCAGAAACTGTACTGCTGGACCTTGAAGGAGGTACATGATCCCAGTCTTCCCATGCGCTAAAAACTGTTACCTGTTGTATCAAGTACTGTCAGTCATACCAGCAGAGCATACCCTGATCTCTCAAATGGGAGTTGCAGATTTAGCAGGAACAAAGAAAAGCTTTTTATTAAACACGATTAATTATGTCTCTGAAACACTGTTCTTGGAAAGCCTTTTCCCAAATTCCTTGGTTGTATGGAAAGGCAGGGAATCCTATACTGATTAAGAGCGGGGAAAAGAAGAAGGAATATAATAGCTATGGTTGCCACACAGGATATCATGGGAATACTAATGAACTTCTCCCACCCACAGATGATCTGTTTCACCAAATGTGATATCAACTAATAACAAAACAGCTATGTTTCAGAAACACTTCTGCATGTGAATGTTCCTATACGTCAACTGTTTGTTACAAATGTGCTAAACTAGATAAATATGAATTCATTACCTATAAGTCATTGTGCTATCACACAATCAAAAGTGTGGAGAAAATATTAATTCCATGGAAATACCAGCCTGGATTTAAAAATTAAAAAACACACTCCACCTCCTCCCCCCCTAAAAAAAAGCACCACCAAAACACAACAACAACAACAAAATCCCCAAAACAAACAAAAAAAAGCAAACAAACGAACAAAACAAAAAAAAAACAAAAAAAAAAAAAACCGAAAAAAAAAAAAAAACACACAACCCCACACAAAAAAAACACAACCAAACCAGGATAAATGATAAATGTTGTCTCTATTAATTTCACTTTTTGTGGCAGAGGCATCATTATTTTATGTAATTACATAAACAGACCATTTTTTTTTGCAGGATTTCTCCCATTGACTGCACATCTCTACAACTGCCTTCAAAGCATTTGTTAACACCTACAAACTGGATGGCTGCTCTCCTCCTGTTGAGTATCCAGCTGAAGTAATCTATGACAAATTTTTTCCAACTCTCAGTTCCTGTGTGTGTTTATTCCTCTCTCTGAGCACTTCTTTACATTAACAACAATAACAACAACAAAAAAAATATATATCACAACCTGAACCTTTGCTCAGTTTACTCAGAAAAGGAAAGCACTTAGTTACTGATTAGAGGGAAGACATCCTGCTGGAGTGACTTCCTCAGCATCACCCAGAAGTGCTGTCACAGTTAGCAAACATCTCTTATAGCAGTTTATGCAGCTATCTAGTCAGGGGTCAGGTATCGATTAAAACTAGGTAAGGAAAAAAATTATGAGTAGTGTTACTTTTAATACAGGTAAGTTCTCCAGTTAGATTATCCTGTAGTGATGTAAGGAGAAGTGTAGCCCTGTAAAAAGTTGAGGGAGAAGAAAAGGCTGCTTGTTTGAGTGGCATAGCTGGCTTATGCTACCCCTGAGGAAGTCCATGAAACCACAGTGATTTCACAGCTTAGCCTGGCTTTCTTTTCTCAGTATTAGTAGCCAGGGAAAGATTAGCAGGGAAAAGTCCTGATCACTGCTAGGCTGTGGTTTAGATGGAGGTAAGCACAGAATGTGTTAAGAGAGAGATTAAATTATTTCGTTACCTTTAGTATCCAGTGTGGGATAACCCAGAGGAAAGAAATATGAATAACTGATTTAGCAAACAAGTCCAATGGGGAGAAGTTAAAGATGTGGACAGGCTAGGGATTGGCTAAAGACAAGACGGCTGTCTTCAGTCATGTGCAACATCTCCTGTGGCTGGGATGAGGTGCAAACAGCTTCACTCAAAGTGAAGATTATAATTACGAGTTAGAACAAATCTTGCTAGGTGTAAACCAACCTACCTAGGCAAATGGCAGAACCTCTTTCACTGCATGTTTTAAGTGCAGCTTAAGTAATTACCCTGTATCTGGGGACTGATCCCTTATTAGAAAGGACTAAAGAAAAAGATTTCCTGAGGCCTCTGTCAATCCACACCTGTAGTCCTTATGGGCTGAGGAGGGAAAATGCTTTAGGCTTGTGTTGTCAAGACCAGCAAGCCTCTACTGAGTAAATATGTAACTGTAAAAATGTATATATACTTATGTGCACACACAGATTTTCAGAAGTGAACCAAATGTAAGATTTCCTTCAGGTCAGCAAAAGATTCCTGGCTGTCAGAATCATGAACATAATAAAGCTTTTCAATAGATAGTTATCTTTTCAATAGACAGTGAGTTTAGTTTTACCTAGCAATTCTTCATGCTAGCTTTTCTTCTTGAAAAGGTTAAATCTTCTTGAAGAGGGTAAATTCTGCTTAAACTCAATTCCCAACTTCATCCCACATAATGAAATTGTGGCACAGCTTTAAGTGAAACTAGATCTTTATAAGGAAAATGTTTGGCAATCTGAGCTGCAGACATTGTGGTCACTCTGCCTTATAGATAGGCCAGCCTATGCATGCACAGAATAAGCTTCACTCCATCTCAAGGGACACTACAGTTCTAACAACCATCCTTATCTCAAGTTCATGAGATGTATTCTGAAGTCACAGTCTTTTAAAAACCTAAACCAACACTGAACTTTGAAAAAAAACCTAAGTGGCTTAAGGTATGGCCGCACTATCACGAAATGCTGATGGACGTGAATATAGACTGGGATCTTTTTTTCCTCCCACACTTTGACTGCAATTGCCAAAGGTGCCTACCTTTACTTACAGGCATGTATGAGGCAAGTCATGTTACGTGCTGATTCGTGAAATATGCACCATGAAATACTGGTTAAACAGAGTGGATGGGAAAATGAAAAAAATTACCCTGTGAGAATACCTACAATGTCACACTTCGTCTAAAACAGTGAAAATGTATGAGACTGTAAAACCTTATTTCTAAGGGAACCAGTGAAAAATCAACACAACCATTTAAATTTACGTAGAACACTGTAAATTTAAATCTGTTGCTGGGAAATTGCTCTGTGTGTACATCATAGAAAATGAAGTAATAATTTTTATCTCTACTTTGATTATCTGATCAGTAGTATGGCAAATATATATTTACATTAATATTGGCCTTTCTTTCCCTGACAAGCATAGACCTCACATTATTTTGGCTTGATCTTCCTTTACTTCTTATGGCCACTCAATTATTTACTCTTGTCAGCAATATATAATCACTGTAAATTATGAAAAAATGATACATATTGTTATAACTCACATATTTTGCTTACATTCATCTATAACAGTATTTCCCTACTTCAGGATATATCTTTTAGAATAAGAAAAAAATACAATTCATAGGAAAGAAGTGTCAAATAGTTTTTGCTTTGTCTAAAACTTGCAAATGTTTTACATTTAGCAATTAACCATGAAAAGCATATTTAAATGGATCTCATTTAAATGAACCCAGTATATATATTTAAAATAGCCGCACAAGAGAAACAACGTGGCACTATGCTAATTTTCTGTAAAACACACTTTGTTTCTTTCAAAATTGCCACTCCCTAAAGTGTAACAGGAGCTCATTTTAAGTTCTGTGTCATTTGAATCTGAGATGGAACACTGAAGAAAGCTGCTTTAATTGAAGCTTGAAAGATATGGAATTGAGCCTTCAGGGAGTGCTGGGCACTTTTCTTGTCATTCTGGTTGATTGATTTGCATTATGTGGGTGGGGAATGTTGTTGATCAGGCTGTCCGTTTTAATTTTGTACTGGTTGTGTCAGCTTTAAGGTGAAGTACGAGCTCAGCTTTAAAGCAATAGGCGAGCACACAAGCTCTAGAACAGACACCGTGCTGCAGGCCAAAATAAGTAAAGTAGAACCATTTACACTCTTCTGAAAAGTGTGATATTTAAGTCAATTCATACCATGTATGCTGCAATACATTATCATTAGTATCCTGTACTGAATACGTGCCTTCTCTTTTTGCTTTTCTGATTCACGTGTATAAGAACAAGCTGGAAGAAAAGTTTTAAACTTAACACATTGCTTTCCTGGTTCCTTGAGAAATACTTCTCTGAATTTAGCAGACAACCAACAAGCCTTCACGATAAGACCTGGTATATTCCCTATAGGAAAAAAAAAACCAATGCTTATTTTACTGTTATGATTTACATTGCAATGTATGCCAAACCTAACCTGCCTGCTGTCAAATCGCTGAGTCTTGCCACTGCTTGGTTTCCTATCAAATCATTCTGTTTAGGAGGGGTTGACTTAGCCTCCTAATTTGTGGCTATATGCACATCTATTGCAGTCAAACTTTCTTTCCAAACAACTAAAGTAACAACTCCACATTTATTAGTTTTCTGTGAACTGTTTCTGCCCAGAGTGTTTAACTGGGTAACTATTCTTGCTGTGTTACTGGTAATACTATAATGAAAACCAAAAGCACCTTCCAACAGATGGCATATTGGTCAATTAATGACATTAGTATTTCTGTGTTATTTGGCATCGTACATGAATGGAACAAATAACCTTCCCTTTTTGCCTGTGTTATCATACAGTGGCATTCATTAATGCTAAAAAAAAAAAAAAAAAAGTGAAGTCCCTCTTCACACCCACTCCCCACTCCCCGGCAAGGAAACCTTATGTTTCAGGAGAGTAGTAATAGAGCAGCTTCTTTCTCAAGGCCACAATTAATGCAAAAAATAAATCCCCAACAATACTTCTTTTAAGAGGTTGTTAATGAATGTGCAAATGCATCAGCATTTTCATATTCAGCATGATTCAGTCCAGTAGCACACAGGGTTATAATGTACCTAAGGGGAGAAGATACAAAGAATTAGGTCTGGAGTCTGGGGAAGGCAATATCTTGACTAGACTAATTGATTTCCAGACTGATGTTTTAAAAATCTATACAGTGAAAATACTAATGAGGTCCTGTTTTGGAGGCAGAAGAAGTTCTAAATTTAGCTGTAAACTTCCAGTAACTTTCAGTAACTATGAGGTCTTGTGCTCTAGGTATTTAAGATGTAAAGCAGAGGTTTTCTTCCTATGAGCCCCCCAAACATATCTTTTATTTGTCTGGCTCTATTTGCTGTGACATACATAAAAAGCAGTATATGTCAGAGGACTTAAAAGCTGGATGTTGTAGCACTGAAGTTGCAGATGCCCACCTGTGGAGTAAAATCAGGGCTTGTACATGCAGCTCTTGGGCTCTTTCAACAGAGTACGTAGGAAACCTTTTACAGCTCATGTTGGAGAACTGCCAACACTGAATTGGGTGTGCTTGGTCAACATCTTCAGCAAAGAGATGTTGGTGTTAGTGGTGGGAACTGCTCCCTACAGAGGTACCCACTAAGTCTCGTATCTCTGCCTCAGATGCCCCAGAGAGGTACCTTTGTTCACTTGGGTTCTATTTCCAGGCAGTGTGCTCTTGAACACAGGTAGGATTTATGTCCCTTATTTCTGGATTCTAATTGGGGCCAGGTATTGCCTGAGCTGTGCTTTCACAGCCCTGTTGGTACAAACGTGAGTGTCTACAGGAGTGCAGCTCAAGGCACATAGGGTGTGCTTTGTCAAAATCAGGTCCCCCTAAAGTGTCCAATTTGCCACCTTATAAACACTATGGGTTGTAGTGCAGGAGTTTTAAATGCAGTCCATGTCCCACTCTAGGCTTTCTAAACACCCCTGTTGTATCTGGCATTTTGTGCTGTTCATGGTTACGCTGACTCTTGTGAGAAACGGTCTGAAGCTCTGAAAGAGCTATCATCATTCTGGGGTTTACACATTTAGACAAAGAAGAATTAAAAGAGAGCACTAAGCCTGCAGAGTGATGCACTCCCAAATTAGAAGATACTAGTGTTAAAAACCTTCACGGATTTATAATTCTGCCCTCAGTTCTCAACTGCAGGGTCCCATTTAATATTGGAATGTTACATATTCCTAGTCACAAAACTATCTTTTGGGAGGTTATTGAACCCTTTTAAAGGGTTGGCCAGTTTTCAGAAGAATCATAGAATCATAACTTTCTGATTTTTTTCTTTTTTTTTTTCAAAGTTCAAGTTCAATGTAATTTCTCAAAAGTTTGAATTTGGGACACTACAAAGGTATGCAGACAATGGTGATTGGTCTTCCTCTCCCAGAATCACCTTGTGATGGGGTTTGTGGTGATCCCAGTGTTCTTGCAAGGCAAAAATAGGCAAAACCATGTCCAGAGGGAAGGAAAACATGGTTTTGTTGCAGTCTGGCCTTAGGCTGGCTTAGACTGCCCTGGGTCTGTGCTGGGTAAATACTTGTGGATGGTAGAAGTCTGTTGGGTAATGAAAGGCAGCAGGAGGGCAAGGAGAGGAAACAGGAGGAAGGAATAACAGCCTTTGAAATTTCTTGTATTAAGTAGTTTGGAATGGGGATGTTCTCGATGTTATTTGTTACTGGCATATTCTTTTGTATGTGTGTAATAGAGGCTTGATTGTCCTTATTCTGCTATGAATGTTTCTGTTGCATTTGTGTATGGAGTGGGACAAGGGATGTACTGCTAGCTTGGACTCTTAGGTCTGTACTTTAGATCCTTAGATGGACTTGTTCCTTTCCAAAGTAAAGAGCAACCAGGTTTATTATCCAGGTCCTGGCTCTGCAGTCAACTGTTCTCATTCCTAATTATTCCAAGCAGAGTGAGATACATTCCCAAGTGACCAAGTACATAAGCAATATTTTAAAATTGCTTTAGTTGGAGAACAAGTCAAATAATTATTTCCTGATGAAGAATCAAAGCCAGCATTTTGAGATTAAACATGTGGCAAGAGTGGCCTCTAATGGCTCTAAAATCCTCAGGATGGTGGCAGAGGGCATTCTGATTTTTGAAGCATCACATATAGATGTTTTGCCATTTTTATTAGGAAGTACAGGAACAAAGCAAGGATTTTGGATGCCACTGGGCACCTAGTTCCACTGGGAACTACAGTTTTCTATGCTCAGGTGCATGTGGATACTGTGTGGAGCTACCTTGCCAATATGAATGGTTTGGGTACTTTTGGTTAACTATCATTTCTATATATAAACAATGTGACATCACATGTTCTTCACATAAATAAACAGTGACATCACATGTTCTTCCTGTCTTGCCTTCCACTCCATATGGGACTTTTATAATTCTGGAATTACAAGTATGACATAATGATCAGCACCTCCACTGGCAATATAACTGTCTCTTTAAAGCCTGATAGCTAAGAAAAATGTTTTCAAAGAAGAGCTGATCTCATTTCTGATGCTTGTGCATAAAGATGTTTTGTCTTGATAAGATTCAGTATGAACTGCTGTGTTTGTTATTGGAACATATCTTAAGTTCTCTTATCTATTCAAAGGGGAAAATTAAAGAAAAAGAAAGAAGAGACAAAAAAAAAAAAAGAAAAAGAAAATGATAGCAACTTCTTTCCTGGATGGAAATGGCAAAGCAGAAGGATTTTTGAAATCTAGCTGCTGAAAGACTCTTTTCGGTATGGAAACAAATTAAGCTGATAAGAATAGGGTAATTTGCCTTTATCCAAATAAAAATTCAGTTGTTTTGCTACAACAGAACTTTACAATTTGTGATGCTTCTCTTTCAAACCTTTCTGTATGAGTCAATAGCTCCAAGCAGCAACTGCCAAACACTGCTGTAACCTGGTGTGCTACTATGTGGAAATATCACATTAAACTCTGTCAGAAAACTGTGAAAAAACAGACCACAAAATACAGGGGGGAATTACTTACAGTGGGTTAGAGACTGTTGTTCTATTAAGAGAAATAATTGGAGCAAAATAACTACAATTATAGGTAGGAACTATAATGGGAATGTGAATGAAATATATATGGTTATATGACCCACTAATGACTCAAAAAAAAGCCATAAGATTAATGAGTCACTGAGTTTTAAATATAGTTCCCTGCTTCAATAGTTTTGTCATCAAACAAGGTTCCACTTGGATTAAAGGGGAGCAAGGGCTATATGATGGGGTCCTACAGCCATGCCTCAGAGATTTCTACACTGGCAACAAAGGCAGAAGCTACACAAGTCGTTTCTATTATAAGTGATGTAAGAGAGAAACATTTGCAAAGGGATGACTCACTGATCAGAGGGCTTTCGGTTTGACTGTGATACAGTGGTTCAGATAAATGCGTTCATTATTTTCTATAGCCTGTGACCTTTCTGCTTCATAAATAGCAACATTTATTTTTCTGCACAGTATTTATTTTAAGATCGTCACTATTGATTTCAATGTATTTCATCAGTTGTTCCAGTCGTAAATTTAGTCTCACTTGCTAATATAAGATCAGCAGCTTTCTAAAGGCAAAGCAAATAACAAAGTCGTGCTACAGTTTTAACAGCTGGGAACAGAAATAGCCTTTGACACAATGGTTTTAAAGTAATTTTTTTACTACATGACACAATTTGTTTTTAAAGAACTGTGATGTGTCTTACAGACACATGTCTGCCAAAGCAAAGTTATGAGAGGGGTAAAATAAACAAAATGACCTCTGCTCTGCTGGCCACCAAAACAAGAGAGCCAAGAAAGTGAAGAATTTTACAAGGTCCTTAGGAAATACAAACCCAGAGACCATATTGCAAATGTTCTTACTATTATTTGCAGTGCTGTCTCTGCAGGTCATTTCTAATTTTGGCCACAATTTGTATGACGTGAAGAAATAATTCAGATAGTCTGCTAAAAAGTTTGTGGGTTTTGAGGAGCACGTATTGCTACAAGGAGCTTCTGAAAGTTTATATGCAAAAGTATGTCTCACCACTTCAAGAAGTTTTCTTTGCACATTTGAAGAAGTGAAAGGAAAATTCAAAATAATGATAAAAAATGGCAACCAATTTCTTTTTCCCATTTCCCCTCTCCTGCACTGCCTATGCATGCTTCTAAAGAGATAAAAGGAACAAACTTCATTGCCACTGTGCTGCAGAAGTCCATAGAGACAAACAACGATTTAGTTCTCAAATAAAACAGAGAGCAACCTTCTTTCCCTGGAAAAATTTGGCATCGTTTACCGACATGAAACCGCAAAAAGCATCTGGTATTTAAAAGCTATTAAGAACCCTGCCCAGCCAGCCTTTCTCATGCCTATAGTTTAAATAAATTGGCTTACTCTTTGGTGTGAACATGGGTGAGAGCACAGGGCTTGCCTCTCAGGGTGGGTGACTGCTGCACACCATTACCTGATCTCATCCTGTCAAAGCAATAGAGCTCCGAGTTTGAGCTGCCATTCAATCCCTAGTTTAGCACAAGCTGTTTATAACCTCTCCAGTACCTTGCTAATACACTACCATCTGCATTGGTCGTAATGACACCAAAGGAGTAATTGAGAGAGAATATTTTTAACTGTGCCTGAATTTAACTTGTCCTTTGTTGCTATTCAGATCATCTGGTGTTTATATAACTTCATCTGGGAAACATATATGTAAAAATAGGAGGTTCATAGATAAAAGTAGTCCAGTAATATTACAGCATTATGCATGAAAGCGTGCAGGTCTGGCTAATTTGTTCCTATCAATACCAAGACAACTGTTACGTGCACAGAACTCCTTTGAGTTAGCATGTCCAATAAATTCAACTCTGACAACAGTGCAGACAACCAGCATTTGTATTACAGACCATACATCCATAGGAATCTTTTCTCCCACCCATTGTGAAATTCTGGTGGTGCAGATCAGAGAAGAGGTATAAGAGGCCTGAAGCAGATGATGAAGATCTGCAGTCTCCTCGTGCTCATTTGTGTGACGAGTCCTAACAACAAGTTGGCATTTCCTGCAAGTCACGTGTCTGGGAGTCTTTGGAGGTTTGTGGCAGGGAGGGTGATGCATCCTTTCGTTTGTAAGCTGTGAATGCCTTTTAGGGGTTTCATTGGTCTATCCAGGGATCCTTTGCAGTTAAATTTCTTGTTGTCTCTTCCACACACTGAGGCAGTTGCCACTTTGGAAGTTATGTATATGTTTATGTATTCATGAAAAGCCTAGTATTTCCAAAACCCTGCTTTTCCAGATAACTCGCTTTCAAACTGTTCACAGTTTAGTGTAGAGTTAAATAAAATTCGTGGTCCATGCTAGAACAGAAGTATTTAGAATATGAAGTGTTTTGTGGGATGTTAACTACAGAATGCTACTGCCATTATCTTTGCAAGATCCAACTTGATGGAGAAATTGCTTGATACCCTCCAGATCAAACACCAAAATATTAATGGTAGTAGCACAGATTTTTGGATCAAAAGCACATAAATATTCAGAACTATTTATTTCCTTTTTATAGACAAGATCTAGGATAAAAAAGTCTTAGGCAAATTATTATAACTGTAATTTTTTCATGGGCTTCTTAAGAGGAGCTTGGTGAATTTTTTTAAAGAATTATTTGAAGACATTAACAGCAGTATTTTTTTTTAACATTTGAGGAAAATTTATGCCATTTTCACATAAATGTAGATCCTTTAGAAATATTTTTGTCTATTTTGTGTGCCAAAGAGATCTTGCTTCAGTGCAATACTTTACTGCTGAAAATAATATTCTGACAAGGGTGTAAAATGTAGTATGACATGAAAATCGATTTTCATTGCATTTTTCAGCCAGGCAGACCTTGGTATATACCAGAAATCAATAACCATTTTAGTCTCTTTTAAATCCAGTTATTTATTTCTACTCTAATAAAGGGAGGGAATAAGAAGCCCTCTGGTGACAAAACTAATATCTTTGTATTGAAATGGTTATTGAAAAAGCATAGTATGTACTTGGGGACTCAACTCCACATGCTCTCATGATTTCTTCTGCGCCCATAAGAGTCCCGTGGAAGCTGAAGAGGACTGTTCATCTGTGTAAAGTTGAAGCATATTCGCAAGTATTTGCAGGCTGAAGGGCTAGTTTAACAAATGCATTAAGGATCCATCAACTTTTCCCTTTTATGTTTGATTTTCCACTGAAAAGAGCATTCAGTATATCTTTTTCATCAGATAAAACTGCACTGCAGCTCTACACATGACAGGAAGAGAAATGAAATGTGGGAAATAAAAAGCACTGTCAGCCCAATTGTATAAGAAGTTTACTGTGGGACATGTTTTTTAAGTGTCTTAAAGCCACTCCTCCAAATTGGATTTCAGGGGACAGAGAGTATGAGCTTAAAAAGTGAGACCAGAGTTCTAAGCACTGGAAAGCATTGGCTGTAAGTCTCTTCAAGGGGACAACTTGAAAAAGATTAATGCAACAAATTAAATTGAGCATGAATTCAAATAACTTGATCAAGCTGAACCAGAGCAAAGGTTTCTATGATGCTGACTGCCTGGGAAACCAGGCCTCACTGTTCTGTAATGGTATAATCTACTTTTTTAAAAGAGCCAACAACATATGTTGCTGTTTCCTGGTAATCCCAAAATTTTTCTTTTACACAAAAGACTGAGATTTCATGATTTAATAGCCCACTTCAAAATGTAGAGAGAAGACCATACCTGCCTATGAACTGTATTTTTGATTTATCTTACCATTTGCAGAAGTACATCATTACAAAAGAAATAGTTTGAAAGGAAAAAACCAATTGGGCTCATAGATGAGTGGAGCTCCAGACTTTAGTGGTGTTTGGTTTTGGTTTTTTTTTGTTGTTGTGTTTTTTTTTTTTGTTTTGTTTTTTTTTTTGTTTGGTTTTGGTTTTGTTTCTTTTTCCTGTGAAAGGAATTGACTGTGTTATTAATATAAAATGATACAATCAACCAAATAAAACTTTCTGTTCTGAAACTGCAGCATGTTTGTTTGGAGCGTTTGGAAGAGAGGAAAACACTTTTAATGTGATCATAGAGAATGAGGAAATAGATTATATGCTTTTTATGGTGGCTAGAAGTGAGATTCAGAAACAAATCCCATAAACTATTATTAGCCATCTCAGAGGAGAGAGATATTTTATCTGACTCTGCCCCAGTTTGAAGACCTCTCCGTAATACAAAGAAATTACAGTAAAACTATATGAAAGTTATTTGTCCTAATTTCTAGCACCTACTAAAGTGATCCATATTGAAAGTCTAATCTAAAAAATGATGCTTTAAAGTACTGCTCTCAAACACAAAACATTCTTCCTATCAGCTCTTCTCCTTTGCTGTAGAGAGGCTATTATGATTTTTGTTTATTAATTCCAATATAAATCATAATGGTATAGTTCTAATAGAAGCTGGGAATGTTTAGAATTCAAGATACAGTTTCTATGCATAATGGCAGAATTGTATTGGGTCACAGCTTACAAACACCACCTTATTTTGTTGTTATGTTAATTGGTTTGGAGAAAGTTAGGTGCAGTCTCCTAATCAAATTTATTTCAGTCAAATGGCTAAAGAAAAAGTCTAGCAATTAATCTCATGAGGTGATAACCCTTCAGAAAATCCTCTCCTTCAGAAAACTGCCTCCTGTGTTCTCAGTACTCTGGGAAACAGATGGAAAATAGTGTAAGGAGTGAAAATTACTGGAAATGTGTGGCAATTAAAAAAAAAAGAAAAAAAAAAAAAGAAGCATGTGTGAAACTGTAGTATAGCATTTCCTATGATGTCACCAAAATTGCCTGAAGATTTAAGGAAAAAAAAAAAAATTAAACAAATCTCAGGGTGTCCTGAACGTTGTTGAAGGAGTTTGAGCAAGGAAAGCCTCTCGTCATTTACAGACAAAAATACTACGGATTTTTGCCAACCTTGTCTTTCTAGGTTTGTGTCAGTCCATATTTTCCATGTCTTTCTGTTGGCTACTTGCCTTTTTAGTACTTTAACTAAAGAGTAAGAAATAAAGCTATACTTGGCCAGCAGACCATACTGATGAGTCAGGACACTGCTTCCTTGGAGGCCAAAAATACCTTTTGCATGATGTAATCATGGACTTTTATTTTAATTGACAACTAGTACTTATAGTAAGTGTCTATGCTAAAAACTAGTTATCTGGATACTTGAAGCGTAGAGGTGTGGAAGAGACAGAGGAACTCATAGTCATTACTTGCCAGTGCCATCCAGTCAAATGGATACAGTGTACAAGGTAGCTGCAATAATTACGGGTTTCTATTGGCTTCTGAAGGGTAAAGCTGAAGAAGGCAGCATTTGCAGAGAGAAGTAAGATTTCATGAGCTACACTGAGAGAGGTCAAAGCATGCTGTGTTTGGCTGTGGAATCTTATGGCGCTAGTGTATACCAGCAAGGCCTGTAGACTCTTTCTAAACAGAAAAGATACTGCTTCCATTTCTGACTGCATAAGGAGGATTTTAACTCTGTATTTTGAAGTAATTTACAGTGATGGATGATTAACAAGAACAGGATAAAGCTCCTGCTCCCTGATCGCTTTCTAGCACTAGCAGAAATAAAGAACGTTCCAATCTCGTTTTGGACGCAAAAGGAAATATCTGCTGAGTAAAGTCAACACTTGAGCTGAAGAGAGGGTGTGAACAACAGTAGATAGATATTTCTGAGTACCTCTGTGTGTGAGTGTGCTGTGTGTGAGAGAGGAATGCTTTGTTACAGGTGGGTAACTCATGGATGAGTCAGGAGCAACTCTGGTGACAAACCTGCAGGAAGTGAAGTTCACAATAACCCTTCACATTAAAACTACCTTTAAAAGTATGTATGTCTGCAACACCAAACTGTGAACATCCACAGAAAAAAAAAAAAATTTCACAAATCAGAGAGCTGAGAGCAGTCAGAAGACAAGATCCAAGCCTGTAAAAATGGCCTGAAGTTACCAAAAGCACATAAGAAAGTCATGAACAAAATTATCATTCTCAAAAAGAGATGGAGGAAAAAAAATCCCAACTTCCAAGCCCTAGCACTTCTGAGTCCTTATGGCCATGCTGCTGCAGTCCTCTCAACTCCTTTCTTTCTTTTCATCTCTCTTTGTCTCTCTTTCTTTTTTTCCTCTCTCTCTTCCTTTCTTTTCTCTTTCTCTTTCTATTTTTCTCTTTCTTTCTTTTTCTCTCTTTTTGTCTCTTTTTTCTGCCTTTCTTTTTCTCTCTTTCTCTCTTTTTATCCCTTTCTCTCTCATTCTCTCTTTTTCTCTCTTTCTTTTCTTTCTTTCTCTCTCTGTTTTTCTCTTTTTCTCTCTGTCACTCGCTCTCTCTTTCTCTTTCTCTTTTTCTCTTCCTTTATCCTTCTCTCTTTTTCTCCCCGCAAAAAGAGAACAAAAAAATAAAAAAAAGAACTAAAATAAAATTAACTTTAAGCCTGAGACAACCTATTCCGCC
>NW_008593156.1:87001-100661 GCF_000691845.1 Merops nubicus | reverse complement strand
CTGGGCTCCCACACAGGGCAGCCAGCACCGGGGCAAGGGAGCCAGAGAGAACAGGGCTGGTGGGCACCCAGCAGGTACTGCCCAGCCTGGTGCCAGCAGAAGAGGGCAACTCACCTCCCTGGCAGCAGGAGCCAGCTGCCCGCCTGGGCCACCTCTTCTCCCTGCCAGCCCTGCGAGCAGGAGCCCGGGTCTCTTATCCACCATTCCAGTGGATCAAAACTGAAAGCAGCAGGGTAGTTCCCCAGTGAGCAGTGGCACCCTGAGCACCCTGAAGCAAAGTCCAGCCCAGCCCGGCCAGTCCCAGCTGCTCCCCACTTGCCACCACAAACAAGACCTGCAAGCCACCACAGCCACCAGTCCTGTGCAGGCAGCATTAAAACCTAAAATGGCTTCATGAAACAATTGGAGCTATTTAAAAAACACATGCTGAGTGGCCCTAGATTGTTCTCTCTCCTTTCCAGGACAGGGCCAAGCCCCAGCCACCTCCAGATGTCTCTGTTATGGGCTGGAGGCAGAGCTGGATCTATCCAGGGGACATATGGGCACAGCCGAACGCCAGTGATTCAGCTGAAGCTCCCAAACCAGTTCAGGTGACAGAGGAGCTCTCTTCAGCAAGAGCTGTGCCACCTCCCTGCCCAGGAGGCCAGCCAGGGGCCCAGCCACTGCTCCCCACATGGGTGTCCCCTGCCCAGGCTGCCAGCCAGGGTGGCTGAGGCCAGGTGAGGCTGCAGGACACCTCATCCAGTGCCACTTCTCCAGCGCTCCTCAGAAGCAGCAGCCGCCCACCTCAGTCCACACTGGCTGCAAACCATGAGCCGAGCAGCTCCATTTGCTGTCACCAGCCCCCTGCTCTCTGCCTGCACTGTACTTGTAGCTTCCTGACTTCATCTTCCAGACCAGCACAATTGCAGCTAGCTTCCAAAACCCAGACACACACACGCTGGGGACTGGTCTCGCTGGAGGGGATCACGTGGAGTGTGATTCACCCAGGCCCTGGCTGGAAGGCTGCACGCATGCCTGCAGTGGCAGGGATGTCTTTCCATTAGGAAATCATCAGCTTGTCAAGAGGAATGACACGAGTGGACCTTGGCTGCTGGTAACTGGACACGTTCTGTGACTAAGTCACTCGGTATCCTCCAGTCACATCTCACTGGCAGAGCACGAGGACAACAGTTCAGGTTGCTGGGATCATTCGGCACCAGAGGGGGGGACAGGGACAGGGACAGGGCTGATACAACTCAGGCTTCTGAGAAATTAAAATAATTGCCAAGTGAGAAAAATATTCCACCATTTCTTCACGTCTTCAGACAGCTGAGAGATGCACAACTGATGGGGATCTGCTTGGCTGATTCCAGGGGTAACAGGATAGCCCAAGCCCATCTCCCCCTGCTGCAGAGGGATGGATTAAATGCTCTCTGCTCTCCAACCTACACGCTTCTGCAAAAACCAGCTGCCCCAGCAGCTGCTGAACAGCACACAGAAAAGCTGCCAAGCACCTTCTCTCTGAAGTGCCCACAACGCACACATCCGTGTTTACAAATTATGGGATAATAACTTGGATTTTTTTTGTTTAAGCTTCAGTTTAGTTTAGTTTAGTTTTTTTAATGCAGAGATTAGAGCTGATGGAAAGCATTACCCCAGTCCCTGGACAAAGCACATTTTCCTAAGCAGACACATTCCTGCCAGTGTTGAATTAAAGATACTCTTTAGCAAAGCTGCTTGGAAAGATGAATCATTTCACCCCCCTTCTGTTTTTATTTTAATAACGACCAATGTAATTGTCTTGACAAAAGGAAAACAGCTGCAAGGACGCTTGGGGAGGACACCCAAAAGCTTGTTCCAATGCCCACCTATGACATAATGTCAGACAGTGTCTAACCCAGATTGTCTTCCTGCTCAGACAGAAAGCTCCAAGGATGCAGCAAAGGACTGAATGTTCAATCTAAGTCTTAACACTATTGTTTGGAAGAAGGCAACAAAAAAACACTCCCTGCATGAGGCTGATGTGTTAATTCTGAGTACTCTTAGCCAACCTTTGACATGTAGCTTCCCTTACAGACTTTACTACCTTATACACTTCAAGAAACAGAAATGCATTTAAATGCCTTTCCCTGTAGGAGTGAGAGAGCAGTTTCTTTCTATATCCAATGAGACTCCAAGTGAAGCAAGAAAGCCAGTAGACTTGTGCACCAGGAGGACTTCCATGTTCTAAATGAATAAGTCTCTCTGAGGATTGGGAAGTGTGCCACATGCACCATTTCTGAGTCCACAGCCCTTTTATCTAAGTTGTTTTTTTCCTTTATCTTTGTCTCACTCCATGACAAGTTTTGAGATTGTTGGCATCGTAACTGCAGCCTGGCTTGTCAAGCTAAACATCAACAGTGACTTTATATGTATGTGAGAAACAAGAATAGAGATAAAAATAGTTATTAACTGCTTTTAGAATACCAAACAAGCACAATGGCAGTGCTCCAGGGAAGGAAGGGCTTTGGACCATTTCTCATCCACATCTGTTTAGCACAGTCCAGCACTGCTGGCTTCAGTGGAGCGACTCCTCAGGGCTGGACACGTGGGCTTTCCTCCCAGCCCCAGCCACGCTGAGTTTGGGCCATGACCACAGCAGCAGGCAGTGCAATAGGAGCAAATTTTCTGTAGGAAGCTGAGGACTGCTGAGGGCATCAGCCTGTAGCCCAGGGAGAGGTGGTGGCTGAGCAGTGTCGTGCTGCTCCCGGAGCTCGCCAGCGGGTTCAGCTCCTGCTCAAAGCACTCCAGGCACAGAGGCTGCCCCGTGCTGCAGCCCTAAGCACAGTATGTGGGGGCAAGTTGGACAGTCACCCAAGAAGCCTGTGCCAAATCCACCCCAAGACACTGACATGGATCTTCTCCAAGACCTCAGCCAAGTGCCAGTGGGAGCAACGTCCACCCCTGGGCATTCACAGGCCTGGAGAGCCATGTGGAGACCCACACTTCCAACACAGAGAAGCTGCCTCACCCTAAATCAGATCCAGACAAACTGTTACTCGCAGACCATCCCAGCTTGCTGCAAAGACTAAAACGAGTTTGGGAACCCTGGGAACACTGGACTCCATTAGAAAGAGGTGATCTGCCAAGGCTGAGAGAGCAGGAACGTGACCCAGCAGGGCTGCCTCGGCTCACACGCGGCTCACGGGCAGAGCTCGCTCCTGCTCCCTCACTTCTCACTGCTGCTGAGCAGGGCCTCGCTCCCCTGACTCTGCAAGTGTCAAAGGTAACGTGTACAACAAGTTATCTCCATGCCAGTGAACTTTAGAGGAGAAAATGGCAAATGGCACTGGGTGACAGGGAGCTCAGCAAGGTGCCTAAGCAAAACTGTGAACGTGCACAGCAGAGAATGGACCCAACCACTGCAGAACTCCTGCAGAACACCAGCACCCAGCCCTGCAGAATGCTGGAATGCTTGGGCTACACTTGGAAGAAATTTGAATTATAAATAGGAATAACAGGCATGGCCCAGATACTCACCACACAGTATCTTCCCCACACTTTGATATAAACCACTAAAATCAGAGCAGTCCAGTGTCCACTCTAAGCATGCTAAAAACCCCAGCTACTTTGGCCATTACTATAAAATACTTTCAGGCAGTTTTTAAAGGCATCAGTAAGATAAAATGAAGAAAACAAATGCTGCTTTTAAAAGGTATGTTAAACATTTGCCTTATCATGCAGCCACTTTATTTTAATGAGGTTTGCTTTACTTCTGGTATTTGCTTTGTCACACAGTGTAAGTCTCTGAGTATTTCCGTGTAAGAGCGATGGTTCTGCTCGAGCAGGTGTGGGCTGGGAGTGCTGCAGAAGGTGCTGGTGGGCACCAGCCAGGCAGGGCACGCTGGTAAATGCAGCTGCCACTCCTGCCCTGTCTCACTGCGGGCCAGCAAAGCTCTGCTTTCATCACAGAGCAGCTTTGAGCCCTGCAGATCAGAGGTGTGAGGAGAGAGCCACATGCTGATCCCACGAGTGGGAACACAGCGACAGGAGTTTTATTTATGGTGATATTAAATATGCAACAATCACTCCCCAACATCAGAGTAATAAACATCACGGCTCCATCTGATCTGAAATCAGCAAGCGTGCCTCTCACATTCACAGGGAGAGACAAAATGCTAAATTATTTATGCTTTGAATATGAACAAATACAGAGAAATAAGTTAATTCGGTACAATGCAGCAGAGCAGACTCAGGGCAGATTATTGTACATCCCTCAATCAAAACATACTCTCTCATTACTCTGAACAATGGTTTCTCCTCAAAAAAGCGGGTTAAAGAATTCTAATTAAGGGATCAGCAGAATAATTTCTGACAAGTTTTTTAGATCTGACTGCACTTGTAAAACCAGCACCCCTCCAAATCCTGGAGCAGTTACTGGGATACAGCACCAGTGCTACAGAGCACACCGAGTGCAGCAATCAAATTAGGGAGGTAGTGCTTGAATGACTTTCCAGGACATGAGCAGATTCAGCTGGTTGGTAGGAGCAAACATATTCCCAACGATGTCCTACAAAACTCTTTCTAAAAGAAAATAATTCTATCACGGTCACCAAAGCAGAGATGCAGAGGAAAAGAAAGAAATTCAGCCATTCTGCCTCCTATTTGCACTTCTCCTTATCACTAATTGTACCATAACAGACTTTTCAGACCTTGCCTGTCCACCTCAGCAGAGGGATTTCCACTGCCCTGCTCAGCACGGGGGGCAAATGGGGGCCAGCAGTGCCAGGGAGCCACAATCTCCACCAGACAGTCCTGCTCAGTCCATGCTGTCTTCTGGCCTGGGCAAGTCGTTGCAAGGACAACCAGAAATTTTCAATTCAGTATTTTCATTGTACCTGCACAGGTTTCCTTATGTTTTATTCAACGTTTCCCTGCCCGTATAGAAGGCTGTAAATACCAGCCCATTAAGGAACTCTTATTACCATCATCATGGCTATTAACCAAGGAGGGCTGTGATGTTTTGGGGCTGTTGTGCAAGCCTGCCCTGTGAGGAGCTGCAGAACCAGTCACTGCCTCATCCTCAGTCCCAGCTCTGCTGTCTGAAGAAGAGGAAGAGTTCTCTGAGCTTGGGGTCCTGTCTGGCAGTGCTGTGCCTCAGCCCTGCCACTGACAGATTTTAAACATCCCAGAAAATTCAGTCATTAGATGAATGAAGGGCAGATACTCCACAGCTCCACAGAAACCTTCCTGCTTTCCATGAAAACGCAGAATCACTGTTACACCCTCCATGCTGCCCTGAGACCTATGGCCAGTATTAGCCAAGTGTTTGCCATGCCCCACTGACGTTTCAAGCTTTGCAGGAACAAAAATCCACAGGGAAAGTGGTGCAACTGCAGGAGGAATGGCAATTATCCTGGGGCAGGGATGCCTTTGGAGCCTGATGTTTCAGCAGCCACACCAAGCCCTCTACTCCCCACGTGTGTGTGCATGTGATAGGGAAAGGGATGAGATGAGAAAGAGGGGATGAGAGCTGTCCTTCAATTTCTCAACAGTTTCTTAACTTAAATCCTTCATTCTGACCATAAGTACTAAATCAGGCTCAAGGCAGGAAAAACTTAATTAATCAGAGGTAGCCAAGTTCAAAGTGCGCCTGGGGTCAGCTCTATTGCTGTCCTTCCCTTTGGAGGTCCAGGGTTTACAGATAATCCCTGGCTGCTGCAGAATGACAACTAGGTGGTGCCCAGTATTTCCTGGCAGTAACTAAATCTGAAGGTCTCCTTTCTTTCCACTCATCTGTTTAAAGCTTAATATTGTCACTGCCATGTAACCGAGGGCCATATATGGTGCAAGGGTTTAGAAGGCCACACACAGTCTGGTGACACCACGTACAAGCTGTGTCACACCTTGCAGGCTCCCCTAAGGCTTCTGAACGTGCAGTTTGCACCGACCCCAGGGAAACTGAGAATTACTGGAGACAAGCAAGGGCTTCCTGGCACCCCACTGAGGGAACAGGCCACTGCGATCTGCCTATTTAATATCTCCACATCCACAAACCTACTGTTCAATCCAGGGAACTGAATCATCACAGCAAACACTTCATTATCTAGGTAGACAGAATCACTCAAGAATTTAACCAATACCAACAGCCTGCAATTATCTGATTAAATACCAGCAGTGATAATGCCACTGAAAGTAGAACGAGGTCTTTGTGGACTACCTGGCTGGGCAGACACACCCAGCACAGCTGACCAGCTGCTCTGTTCCAGCCTGCAGAATCACAAAGTTTGATCCCTCGACGTGAGCTGCCACGTGTCCCCTGCCCCCAGCACTGATAACCAGCAGCCAGAATTCTCCTCAGGTACCAGCCGGTCGCAGTTTCTGTGTTTGGAGAAGGGTGCCCAGGAGCACAGGGAAGGAGGGCTCTGCCACAAGCTATGCAGCAGATGAACTTATTTCTGCCCCACAAACCACAAGCTGCTACATTGGTGTTTGAACTGAACAGCTTATTCCCAGCCAGCTGCCAGCAGGCCAGGGTAGTCCCTTCCTCAGGCCTGGAGATGTTTGCCTTTGGATCATCCACTCAGATCTGGAGAGTGTTTTGCCTGGGCTGCATGCTGGGTGTAGCAGCCAAGCTGGCAATTACCCACCTCTGTCCCAGGGGGTTGACCCAAGTCTCAGTGCAGAGAGGGGTGGAGGGATGTGTCACCTGCTGGGTCATATTCAGCTTGATGCTGGAGCACTGTGACCTCAGCGTGTTCACAAAGACCGAGGGGCACAAGGACTGCACGTACTTGAGAGTACGTGCACGAGAAAGACAAGAGCTGTTCAAGCTACAGGGCAGCACTGGTGAAACAAGTGGCAAAAAAAAAGCTGTGAACGGATTCAGACTTGAAAATCAGAAGAGGGCTTTTAACCATGACAGAAGTGAAATTTGAGATTACTGCTCCAGAAAGAGGGAGATGGGAGAGAAAACCTCAGTGATGTTAAGATGGAGAAAACAGATTTATGAAGGATAGTCTAAAACGTGGTTTTCAGCAGCAGAACAGGTCTGGACCTGCTGAAGGAAGAGGTCCCTTCTGGTCATGTGGAAAGTGGCCTGGCTGGTCTAATAATTTCCTAGGGGAGTCTCTCTGGCGTGCACAGAGATGTGTAGCCAGTTCTTGGATATCCTTCCTTGAGGTCTGGCAAAGGAGAACAAGTTGAGACAGAGGTATCCCAAGTACCACAGCAGCTCTTGCATGAGCATTAGGACAATTTGGGAGGCTGTGGTCATTTAGTCTGAGGCTCAATTAGCTCCCGTCTGTCCCACAGACTCAGAAAGGAACACTCACATGGGACAGAAGGAGCCACAGCCCCGTCAGCCCCACAAGGAGCTGGCTGGTCCCAGGCAGGAGCCTGGGGCTCCCCAGGGGCTCTCCACACACCCTGCTGTGGGATCTGTGCCAGAGCCCTGTCGCCAGCATCTTCCAGTGAAACATTTGTTGGAGCTGGGGTGGTGAGTTCTACCCCATGTCTAAATAGTAAAGCCAGCATTTAGTTCCTTCATCTCCACACGAAGTATCTCATTTCAATTTAATTTCACAGTTGTAATGGATTTTTCAAAAATATTCAAGAACATATTTACTTTCCAACATCTTATTTCCTTTCACATTTGAAAAAACTTTCTATCTAATCCCCCAAGTCATCCTACAGTCTGAATAATTTCAGGTTTTTAATCAATAGCTGTCAGACTTGTCAAATTACTTTAGGGACCACAAAGCAATTTTTAAACATTCATAAACCCTCGTAGAACAGTTAAGTGCACTGAATTTTAAAAGAAAGAGGAACTGAATAACACTGATCAAATAGGATTATATTCTAGCAAATTATAAATTAGTTTTTTTATGAATCACAGCTACTTATCTAGTGTCAGGCTTCTGCTGCTGTAGGAAGAAGTGACTGTTCACCTCTAGAGAAAGAAGCCTTTTCTCTTTTGCTTCTGACCCTCTCCAGCAGGAGCAGGGTGCAAGGCTTTTTGTTGTTGTTGTGCTTTTGAAAAGCCACATTGTTATCTGGTGAGCTACCCTGGGGTTCTCTCCATCATCCTGCTGCCTAGGCCAGAGATGGCCAAGCTGCTGCTCCAAAGCTGTACAAATGCATCTTGTCTCCTGGCATCGTTCCCAACCCAGTCTTTGCTTCCCAGTGTGCTTCTGGCACGTGAATCTGTCTGACATGTCAGTCTAGAAATGAGGGTCGCCAAAAGTTCTCAATTTATTGGACATCTGTACCCAAAGCACAGCTTGAACCCTTGACGGGGATGATCTTCCACACTGCACTAAGTCCAACTCCTAGATGAATGTGGGAGGCTGTGCTGCTGCTGCCCAGTCTGTGCTTGCTCAGGGAACAGAGGGAGATCAAGAACGTCTGAAGAAGTCAAACACGTTTATCCAGAAATGACTTTACACACAACAGTCCCATTTCATCATTGCAGCATCTTTCCTAAATCTGAAGGATGTGGCCTGCATAGAGGAAAAAAAAGGGAGCTTCATAGCTACACCAAGAATGCTGGAAGGCTTCCAGGAGAAAGTATGGCTCAGATCAAAGACGGGACAAAGGATGATCAGAAGAAAGGAACGTTTCAGCTGGCCACATGCAGACTAACAAGTCCTAACCCTCCGCCCTCCTCCTTCCAGCTGAACTTACTCTTCCCCTGCCTCACAACCACCCCAAACACACCCGTGCTTCTCCTGTTCCCCTGTGAGGTTGTCTCCCTCTGTGGCAGGTCTCCTTCCATTTTAATTAGAAGAGCTGGACACCAGCACAAAGCCCACGGGGAGCCTCAGAGGCCACGAGGCCACACTGAAGAAGGAGCCAAGCCCTGTCTGTGGCACTGGATGCCCTGTGAGAGGAGGGAAATTCCTGTTCCCTGGCTATGGAAGGCAGGATGAGGCAGGACAGCATGTTTCCCTCACACTGAAGAAGGAGCCAAGCCCTGTCCGTGGCACTGGATGCCCCGTGAGAGGAGGGAAATTCCTGTTCCTTGGCTATGGAAGGCAGGACGAGGCAGGACAGCATGTTTCCCCGAGGAAGAGCTGCTGACAGGAGGGATTACTGCTCGGGTAGGAGTGCAGGAGCTGGGCAGGGCTGCACAGGACACATCCTGCCTGCTCTGGGCAGGGTATGAGGGGATACAGGGGTGCTGGTGATGCTGCAGCTTCACATCCAGTGCAGACACAGCCATGAGGCAGTGCATAGGCCTCCAAAGTCCTTTTTTTGGAACGATTTACCTTATCCCATGCCTTGGTTTTCCTGCTGCTGTCTCCTCGCCCTCCCTGTTGCTCCACACACACAGCCCCGTGGACACTGCCAGCGTGGCCAGTTCTGCACGTCAGGCTTCCCACCCCAGCCTGCTGCTTGGCAAGGGGCTCGGGCAGCCCCGGCCACCTGCAGCTGCTGCAGACACCCTCTGCCAGAGATGGGCAACTTCATCTGTAAAGCCTCTCGACACCAAACAACGGCTGCGTTTAACCTCACGCTGCTTCTGGCTTCCCGCAGGACTCCTGCTGCTGCCTCCACCAGCACAGCACCAGCAGCAGCAGGACAGCCCCGTCCCACCCAGCCACGCTGCCGTGCACTGGTAGCCCACAGCTGCCCTGCACTTGCCCAGGCCCAAATGCCCCAGGGCAGGATGTCCAGCCAAGGCAGATCTGGAAATCCAGCTGACCCCGTTCTGGCAGCAGTTCGATGTCCAAACCGCCGCTCTGGAAGCGGAGCCTGTCCCAGCTTTGGGCAGCTTGGATCCCAGAGTCCAGGTGGCCAACATCTGCCCAGCTGTTCTCCCAGCCCTCAGCCAGGCCCGGGAACAATGGGCACACAGAGCTGGGAGCTGGGGATGGGGCAGGAGCTGCTGGCGAGGCCCATCCCGAAGGACAGGTGGGACCATCTGACCAACTCAGAAATGCTTTTGTATTGAAACATGCAAAAGTATTTATCAGTAAGAACATTTCAGCAAGTTCTGATGTTTTTAAGGCTTATTTTGCTTTTCTTAGTGAGGTCCTTAGTAGGTTTGTCAAGGTAGATATCACAAACAACAAAAGTAAATTATTCTCATTCAGCTTTCCCTGTATTTACCTTATTGCTGTTTGCCCAGTGAACTAGAAACCCAAACACACTCGAGCACACTGTGCCAACATACAGAAGCTCGTACAAACATGTGACATTACATGTATTGTATGTTCTAGGCCAGACAATATAGTCTCAAGACCTAAATAAACAGCAAAGAATGTAACAGGACACTGAGCAGATCAGTTCAGCACAAACAACGGAGCCAACGTTTCCTTTCTACTTAAATGATTAACCTCCTGAATTATGCCTGATAAGGATTCAAACATTTCATTACTTTGCATTAGTAATAATAATAAAATCAGAGTGCTTTTTGTCATAAGATACCCTGCCCAGGGATTTGTTAGAGAACATTTAATTACAGGGCTATTTCATTAAATGTAAAACTTAAACTAAAGACAAGAGGCTGTGATTGGGGAAAAAAAAAAAAGTAACCCTGAAAAAGAGGCACGTACAGGGCATAAAAGGAGGTAGAGAAAACACCCTAAAAGGAGCACTGAAGAGCAACTTCTCCTCATATTCCGAGGAAGAAATCCACCTGGGACCCCCCTGGCACAGTCCCAGGGCACGTGGCACAGCAGGAGTGTCCCAGCCAGCCCAGGACCTGTGTGGAGCTGGGATGGACTGGCCAGCACCCAGGGGCACCCCACGGGTGGATGGGCCATCCTGGCCATAGCTCCTCCATGCCCATCTTACCCTTGGCAGAGCCACTGTGCCATGCCACAGCTCCTGCCAGGCAGCTCAGACTTCTCCCTGCAACTACAACCAAAGTGACATTTAAAAGCTCAGACTTGGAGGAGCTGGGGGTGTCTCAGGAAAGCTGGGCTCAGCTCAGCAGCTCTGAATAAAACACTGTCACTTTAGTTTGAAGTGACTGAAACTCCCTCACCAGTCTGCACTTCCCCACCACCACCTCTGGAGACTTTCCCAGGCAAGCAGCTGCCTTTTAGGTACGGATCTGCCCGGCACAGAGCAGCACCGGGCTGCGGCTGCTCCGCGTGCTTGGCTCGAATTCAAAGAATTAATTAATAAATAACATTCGTTACCAGGGGGGCACTGCCAATATGAAAACTACCCATCTTAAAAAATCACAAGGCAGAGCAGTCGGAGCTCAGGCAGCTGCCAGCACTGGGTTATGCTGCTCCTCCAGTGAGACACGTGGACTGGTCGTGCCGACTGAACTGGAGAGAAGCCAACTGAACAAAATACTATCAAGCAGAGAAGAGGGGAAAAGCTCATCAAAAGGAGTAAGAAAGCTGAAACAACTACTTTGAATGTGAATTTTTAAATTGACTAAAGAGCCTCACTCTATTTCACAATCAGCTGGTGTATCCCCTGCCCTAGGAGGGTAATCTGGAGGCAGTGGGGAGGCAGGAGCTGCCCAGCCCAGCAGCTGGGTGTCTGGGCTCTCCCCATCGCTCCCCGCTCTGCCCTCCAGCACTGCAGGCAGAGGAAGCCTCAGGAAGGAGCTGAGTGTTGGTTTTTCAACAGTTTGTCTTTATCTGTATTTGTGGGAGCATTTCAGAAGCTCTGTCAGTGCCTCAGGGAGCTGTTCTGTGGTCTGAAGGGACTGGAAGCTGGGAATAACTGGGGAACCAGCCGGAGTGGTTCAGCTCCTCCACGCAGAGGAGTGGGAGGAGATCAGATCCTACCTCACTTCAGCCCCACGGTGGGTGGGAGGGAGAGGAAAAACATCAAACAGAAAAGCTGAAGTCGGTATGAATGCACTGGATTTCTCTTAACCCAGGCTGGAGTTTTTCTTTCTAGAACATCTCCCTCACACTTGCCAATGCACTTTTTCTTTTTCCTCATTAAAATCACCAAAATCTTCCAAACTGTGTTTGCATTACTTCCAAAAGTGACTGCTTCTCTACTAAGAAAAACAAAATCCATCCTGAATTAATGTTAACATTAATAACAGCCCCAAAATCACTTAGTGTGTTGATATAGTGCTACTGCTAAATACACCCAGCAGCCACTTACACCCGACCTCCAGCTCCAGCCACAGCTCTGAGCCCAGCAGTGGGACTGGGACTAAGGGGACCCCCACCCAGCTGGGCTTCTGTGAGCTCTGGTGTTGATGGCCAGAAGCACCCTAAACACCCTCTGCTCTCAGAGCCCGGGGTGCTCTCAGAGCTGAGTGACTCCAGCCCCCCTCAGCCAGGCTGGCAGCTGTATCAGGAAGCAAGGCAGAAAACCCAGCCCGTGGCTCCTGGCAGTCCTGACCTGTCACCCTCTTCACAGGGGTGCCCTGAATAGAGACCAACGTACACAGAGCACGAATGCGGAAGAATTGAGACACTCTTCTTTTAAACCACACTGAAATGCTACAGGAAGGTTTCTAGGCAGAAAAGTGGAGAAAATGCCCCCAAAAGGGCTAAAATAGGTGGACGGTCCTGCTGCTGAGGAGGTTCCAGAGCAGCACTGCTCAGAAATGTGAACGGTAATGGGACGAGTCTCGGAAGTCCAAGATCTCAAGAATTACCCTGTACTGCAGCTCATTCCTCTCATTAAAATAATAAATCTGGTTTAGGAATACAGTTCCATCTAAATACCATGAGATCTGGCCTTAATACCACTCAGCTTTATAATTAACACCAACTTTAGTGTCTATGAAGGCTAAGAGGTCTCTGGGGCTCCTGATCAGAGCATAAGTCTATTTAAGGCCTAGATTTATGGTGTATTTCAGCTGTGTATTTAGCAGGGTCTCAGGGCTCCAGCAGCTTGGTTCAGGAGTGCTTTGAGGGGATTTTCCCATGGTGCAGAGGCCACCACGAGCCCTGTCTCTCAGGTGATCAGTGAGGCTGCCAGGGCAGGGGAGAGCCTGGAGCACCACTTCTAACCAGCTCCCTCACTAAGCAGGAGGAAGAAGCAGAGATGGAAAATACCCTAAGATTCTAAGATGGTATTTAAAATAAAAAAAAAGGTCCATTGAGAAACTATTGCTGGAATTTGATTTTCTGCCATACGCATTGTCATTCCTGGGAAATTTCCCCTTTATAAATAAAACGTATTTTAAAGTAAAATATCTCGCTTCTAGGTTTTCTGGTGCAACCCACTGAAGAACACTGCATAGTATCTTTGCAGAAAATAAAGCTCAATTATCTAACAGGCCTCGGGTCTGTGTTGCATCACAGCAGTGGAGAGCAGGGCCCCGAGCACCAGGAACTGCACGAAGAGGAGATGAACAAAGCCACAGAGACTCCGAGTCAAAGAGCCACTCGCTCGGCTGGTGCCTTCCGTGAAGCAGGAACAGTCCAGAGCTGCTACCTGCACGAGTTGGTAGGAGGACTTAGACAAGAGTAATTAGAAAATATCATAGATGTGTTAGACATCACTGTTCCAAAAGCATTCTCCTCTAAGCTGCGGGGCTGCCTGACTCACTTCATGGCCTTTGGCAAGATGCTTATCTGCTCTCTCCTTTCCATTCTGCTTCTAGCCCGGTATCCCACAACAAGCTTCCAGTCTATCTCTCTGGGTATCCTGCCTCCAGCAGTAGCTAATAGCTGATGTTTCAAAGGAAGGCAATCTTGTTAACGGAGGGAAAATATAGTTCCTGACCCTTGAAGGCAGGCAGGCAGAGCCCTGAAACTTT